>NW_025920648.1:0-40079 GCF_902686445.1 Sciurus carolinensis | reverse complement strand
CATAAAAAAATAATCAAACTTCACATTTTTGTTAAAATCATGATATTAAGATATCCATAAAAATTAACTAGGATTTATCACTGGACAACCATGGACCCACAGAGCATTGTCTTATGCCATTCTGTGAAAAGTCTTTGCTCCTTCTGTACTTTCGGCTTCCTCTTCTGAAACATCTTCTTCACCTGCCTCTTGTTCCTCCTCCACTTTTTTCTAAGGTTGAAAAAATTCTGGTAATGATTTTTTTAAAATTTATTTTTATTGTAAACAAATGGGATACATGTTGTTTCTGTTTGTACATGAAGTAAAGGCATACCATTTGTGTAATCATACATTTACAAAGGGTAATGTTGTTTGATTGATTCTGTTAATTTTTACTTCCCCCAAACCCTACCACTCCTCTTTTTCCTTTACACAGACCCTGTTTCTGCATTTCCTGCCCCCTTCAAACCTCCCATTATGTGTCATCATCTGCTTATCAATAGGATCATTTGTCCTTTGGTATTTTGAGATTGGCTTATCTCACTTAGCAAAATATTTCCAATTTTATCCATTTGCCTGCAAATGCCATAATTTTACTATTCTTTGTAGCTGAGTAATATTCCATTGTATATATATATACCACAGTTTCTTTATCCATTCATCAATTGAAGGACATCTAAGTTGGTTCCACAATCTGGGTCTTGTGAATTGAGCAACTATGAACATTGATGTGACTGTGTTTCTGTAGTATGCTGATTTTAAGTCCTTTGGGTATAGGACAAGGAATGGGATAACTGGATCAAATGATGGTTCCATTCCAGCTTTCTAAGGAATTTCCACACTGTTTTCCAGAGTGGCTGCACTAATTTGAAACCCCACCAGGATTGTATGAGTGTACATTTTTCCCCACATCCTCTCCAACACATATTGTTGCTTGTATTCTTGATAATTGTCATTCTAATTAGGGTGAGATGGAATCTTAGGATACTTTTGATTTGCATATCTCTTATTACTAGAGAGGTTGAACATTTTTCATATATCTGTTGATTGCTTGTACATCTTCTGTGAAGTGTCTGTTAATTTTCTGAGCCCATTTGTTGGTGGGTTATTTGTATTCTTCATGTGGAGGTTTTTGAGATCTTTATATATTCTGCAAATCAGTTCTGTATCTGAAATATGAGTGGAAAAGATTTTCTCCCACTCTGTAGATTCTCTCTTTACACTGCTGATAGTTTCCTTTGCTGAGAGAAAGCTTTTTACTTTGAATCTATCCCAGTTGTTGATTCCTGAATTTTTTTATTGTGCTATGGGAGTCCTGTTAAGGAAGTCTGATCCCAAGGCAACATGTTGAAGATTTCGACCTACTTTTTCTTCTATAAGATGAAGGGTCTCTAGTCTGATTCCAAGGTCCTTGATCCATTGTGAGTTGAATTTTGTGCAGTGTGAGAAATAGGGGTTTAGTTTCATTCTGTTCCATATGAATTTCCAATTCTCCCAGCACCATTTGTTGAAGAGACTATCTTTTCTCCATTGCATACTTTTGGCCGCTTTGTCTAGTATGAGAAAATTGTATTTATTTGGGTTTGCGTCCATGTCCTCTATTCTGTACTATTGATCTACCTGTCTATTTTGGTACCAATACCATGCCATTTTTGTTACTATTGCTTTGTAGTATAGTTGAAGTTCTGGTACTGCAATACCCCCTGTTTCATTCTTCATGCTAAGGATTGCTTTAGCTATTGTGGGTTTCTTATTCTTCCAGATACTTTTCATGATTGCTTGCTCTATTTCTGTCAGGTACATCACATGGATTTTAATTGGAATTGCATTGAATCTGTATAGCACTTTTGGTAGTGTGGCCATGTTTGCAATATTATTTCTGCCTATCAAGGATCATGGGAGATCTTTCCATCTTCAAAGGTCTTCCTCAATTTCTTTCTTCAATGTTTTGTAGTATTTATTGTAGAGATCTTTTACCTCTTTGGTTTGATTGATTCCAAAGTATATTATTTTTTTTTAGGTTATTGCAAATGGACTTGTTTTCCTCATTTCCCTTTCAGATGTTTCATTGCTTGCATATAATAATGCTTTAGATTTATGTGTGTTGATTTTATAGCCTGCTATTTTGCTGAATTCATTGATGAGGTCTAGAAGGTTTCTGGAGTTTTTTGGATCCTCTAAATATAGAATCATGTCATCAGCAAATAGGGATAGTTTGAGTTCCTCTTTTCCTATTCATATCCTTTAATTTCTTTACTCTAATTGCTCTGGCTAGAGTTTCAAGGACAATGTTGAATAGAAGTGGTGAAAGAGGACATCCCTGTCTCGATCCCATTTTAAAAGGAAATGGTTTCAGTTTTTCTCCATTAAGAATGATGTTGGCCATGGGCTTAGCATACATAGGCTTTATGATGTTCAGTTATGTTCCTACTATCCCTATATTTACTAGTGTTTTGAGCATGAAGGGGTGTTGTATTTTGTCGAACACTTTTTCTCTGTCAATTGAAATAACCATATAGTTCTTATCCTTATGTGTATTGACATGATGGATCACATTTATTGATTTACGGATGTTAAACCATCCTTGCATTTCAGAGATTAACCCCACTTGATCATGGTGCATAATTTTCTTAATATGTTTTTGGATATGGTTTGCCAATAATTTGTTAAGGATCTTTGCATCTATATTCATCAAGGATATTGCTCTAAAATTTTCTTTCCTTGATCTGTCTTTGCCTGGTTTGGGTATGAGGGTGATATTAGCTTCATAGAATGAGTTTGGTGTGGTGTAGTCCCTTTCTATTTCCTGGAATACTTTGAGAAACATTGGAATGAGTTCTTCTTTGAAGGTCTTGTAGAACTCGGCTGAGAATTCATCTGGTCCTGGGCTTTTTTTGGATGGTAGATTTTTAATGGCTTCTTCTATTTCATTGCTTGATATTGATCTGTTGAAATTGTGTATGTCCTCCTGGTTCAGTTTGGGAGGAGCATATGTCTCTAGAAATTTGTCAATGTCTTCAGTAGTTTCTAATTTGTTGGAATACAGATTTTCAAAGTAGCTTCTCATTATGCTATGTATCTCAGTGGTGTCTGTCATGACATTTCCTTTTTCATCACAAATTTCAGTAATTTGATTTTTCTCTCTTGTTAGTGTGTCTAAGGGTTTGTCTATTTTGTTTCCTTTTTCAAAGAACCACCTTTTTGTTTTGTCAAGTTTTTAATTGTTTCTTTTGTTTCAATTTCATTGATTTCAACTCTGATTTTAATTATTTCCTGTCTTCTACTACTTTTGCTGTTATTCTTTTCTTTTTCTAGGTCTTTGAATTGTAATATTAGGTCATTTAGTTGTTGACTTTTCATTCTTTTCTGGAATGTGCTCCATTCAATGAATTTTCCTCTTAGTATCGCTTTCATAGTGTCCCAGAGATTTGATATGTTGTATCGTCATTCTCATTGACCTCTAAGATATTTTTTATCTCATCCCTGATGTTTTCTGTTATCCATGTTTCATTCAATAGCACATTATTTAGTCTCCAGGTGTTGGAATAATTTCTGTTTTCTATTTTGTCTTTGATTTCTACTCTCAGTCTATTATGATGTGATAGAACACAAGGCAGTATCTCTATTTTTTGCATTTCCTAAGGGCTTCTTTGTGGCATAACATATGATCTATTTTTGAGAAGGTTCCATGTGCTGCTGAGAAGAAAGTGAATTCACTGGTGGATGGATGGAATATTCTATATATGTCTATTAAGTCTAGGTTATTGATTGTGTTATTGAGTTCTATGGATTCTTTGGTTGGTTTTTGTTTGGAAGATCTATTTAGTGGTGACTGCAGTGTGTTAAAGTCACCAAAAATTATTGTGTTGTGGTCTATTTGATTCCTGAAATTGAGAAGGGTTTGTTTGATGTACAGGGATGCACCATTGTTGGGAGCATAAATTTTTAGTATCATTATGTCTTCCTGATTTATGGTTCCCTTAAGCAGTACGAAATGTCCTTCTTTATCCATTTTGACTAACTTTGGCTTGAAGTCCACTTTATCTGATATAAGGATATAAACCCCTGCTTTTTTACTGAGTCCATGTGCATGGTAGGTTCTTTCCCATCCTTTCAATTTAGTCTGTGGATGTCTTTTTCTATGAGATGAGTCTCTTGCAGGCAGCATATTGTTGTCTTTCTTTTTTATCCATTCTGCCAGTCTATGTCTTCTTATTGATGAGTTTAGGCCATTAACATTCAGGGTACTTTTGAGATATGATTTGTAATCCCAGTCATTTGGGCTTATTTTTGGTTTATAAGTTGGCTTGGCTTTTCCTTTGAGTGGTTTTTCTCTAAGGTAGTTTGTCCTTTTGCTGGCCTCCATTGTTGTTTTTCATTTCCACCTCATGGAATATTTTGTTGAGAACATTCTGTAGTGCAGGCTTTCTATTTGTTTAACTATTTCTATTCTTTTAACTTCTGTTTATCATGGAAGGTTTTTATTTCATTTTCAAATCTGAAGGTTAGTTTTGCTGGGTATAGGATTCTTGGTTGGTAACCATGTTCTTTCGGAGTTTGAAATATGTTGATCCAGACCCTTCTAGCTTTTACAGTCTGGGTTGAGAAGTTTGCTGCTATCCATATTGGTCTACCCCTATATGTAATCTGATGCTTTTCTCTCACAGTCTCCAAAATCCTATCTTTATTTTAAATATTAGGCATTTTCAACATAATGTGCCTTGGTGTGAATCTGTTGTGATTTTGTGCATTTGGTGTTCTTGTATTTGATTTTCCATTCTTCAGGTTTGGAAAATTTTCTGATATTATTTCATTGAATAGGTTGTTCATTCCTTTGGTTTGTATATGTGTGTCTTCCTCAATCCCAATAATTCTTAAATTTGACCTTTTCATGATGTCCCATAGTTCTTGTAAATTCTGTTCATGATTTCTTACCATCTTCTCTGTTTGGCCCACTTTGTTTTCAAGATTAAATATTTTGTCTTCATTGTCTGAGGTTCTGCCTTTAAAGTGGTCTAGACTTTTGGTGATGCTTTCCATTGAGTTTTTTATTTGCTTTATTGTTTTCTTCATTTCAAGGATTTCCATTTGTTTTTTTTTTTTTTGAGAATCTATCTCTCTTTTGAAATGATCTTTTGCTTCCTGCAGTTGCTCTATCAGTTTATTGGTATTATCATTCATTGCCTGCATTTGCTCTCTTATATCATCCTTTGCTTCATGAATCATCTTAATATGTATAATCTGAAGTTCTTTTCTGACATGTCTTCTACCATACTGACATTGAGTTCTATTAATATAGAATCTAGATTTGTTTGGATCATTTTCTTCCCTTGTTTTTTCATGTTGTTCATGTATCTTCCCCTCTAGGAGTGCAGATCTGCGGTATTACACATTTCCCCTTATAGGCTTATACTGGCCCTATAGGTTTCCAAAACCTTTTCTTTAAGGGGAGATCAATATTAAAAGTGTCAAATTCAGGCTCTGTGCAATCCTAGACCAAATAGTCCCTATGAGGACAGTAACAATATTGTCATAATAAACAGAATGAGTTCAAATACTATTTTCAGTAAAACAAACAGATTTGCAATAAGGTCTGTAGTTTCTAATGGAGGACAAAGGATGCAGAGGAATGTAGAATGTTACTGTTAATGGGATAAGAAAAGATAGAAGTTCTAGATAATAGAATGTGTGAGAGTGTAATCAAAAGAAATTGGAGGAGGTTTCAAGATGGCAGACTAGAGGGCAGCTGCATTTCATGTTGCTTCAGGACACAGGATTCAAAAGAGGAGATAGTGAGAGAATTGGGACCAACTCAAAGCCGCCGGGTGAGTCTCTCCCATTGGGGAGGCGTCCCAGATGGGGCAGTAGTCCCAGAAAGCAAGGAACTTTGTGAAGTAGAGTTGCCCGGCAAGATGCCCCTCCCCCCGCTGGAGCGGTAAACACGGACAAGAAGGATCATCGTAGAGATGGCGCCTAAGCACAGCGCTTGGACTTGGAGCAACCACTGGGGCTCCGGGCGGCTACATGAGGAGGAGCTGCGTGGTGAGCTGTTTGGACACAGAATGACCACTCCTGAAAACCGGGGGTTTGCCCAGAGGAAGAGAAGAAGTGCGGCGGATCGCTTGGTCTACGAGTGACTACATCAGAGCCACAGGAGGTTGCCAGAGGAGGAGGCGAGTGGTGAGTTGTTTGGAATCAAACTGACCGCTCCTGAACACCAGTGGCCTGCCTGGAGGAGGAGCACGGTGGGTCACTTGGTCTCCGAGCGACCGCTACTGAACACCTGGGGGGCTACCCCGAGGAGGAGGAGGTACAGGGTGGGTCACTTGGACTCGGAGTGACTGCCTAGGGCTACAGGGCAGTTGGAGGGAGGATGAGATGTGAAGTGAGTAGCTTGGACTCAGAAAATTTCCCAAATCTGAAGAATGAAATGGAAAATCAAGTTCAAGAGGCATATAGGACTCCAAATACACAAAATTACAACAGACCCACACCAAGGCACATTATAATGAAAATTCCTAACATACAAAATAAAGACAGAATTTTAAAGGCAAAGAGAGAAAAGAACCAAATTACACTCAGGGGGAAACGAATACGGATATCAGCAGATTTTTCAATTCAGACCCTAAAAGCTAGAAGGGCCTGGAACAACATTTTTCAAGCTATGAAAGAAAATGGATGCCAAAAAACAATATTATACCCAGCAAAACTTACCTTCAAATTTGATGATTAAATAAAATCATTCCATGATAAACAAAAGCTAAAAGAATTTACAAAAAGAAAGCCAGCATTGCAGAACATTCTCAGCAAAATATTTCATGAGGAAGAGATAAAAAACAAAGAAGCAAATCAGCAAAGGGAGGAATTATCCTAAAGGAACTGTCAAATAAAGGAGGAACCAAGGTGTGTCAAAAAAATGAATAAATAAAATTTATAAAATGAACCAATTGACCGGGAATACAAATCATATCTCAATAATAACCCTGAATGTTAATGGCCTGAATACATCAATCAAAAGACATAGACTGGCAGATTGGATTAAAAAGAAAGATCCAACAATATGTTGCCTGCAAGAGACTCACCTCATAGAAAGAGATACCCATAGACTAAAGATGAAAGGATGGGGAAAAACATACCATGCACATGGACTCAGCAAAAAAGCTGGAGAATCCATCCTCATTTCAGATAATGTGGACTTCAAGCCAAAGTTAGTCAGAAGGGATAAAGAAGGACATTTCATACTGCTTAAGGGAAGCATAAATCAGCAAGATAAAACATTCATAAACATCTATGCCACAAACAGTGGCTCATCCATGTATGTCAAACAAATCCTCCTCAATCTCAGAAACCAAATAGACCATAACACAATAATACTAGGTGATTTTAACAGGCCTCTCTCACCGCTGGACAGATCTTCCAAACAAAAATTGAACAAAGAAAACATAGATCTCAATAACACAATCAATAATTTAGAATTAACAGACGTTTATAGAATACACCATCCAACCAAGAGTGAATACACTTTCTTCTCAGCATCACATGGATCCTTATCTAAAATAGACCATATATTATGCCACAAAGCTAATGTTAGCAAATACAAAAAGATAGAGACACTACCTTGTATTCTATCAGATCATAATGGATTAAAGTTAGAAATAAATGAAAGAGTAAAAAACAGAAACTACTCCAACACCTGGAGATTAAACAATATGCTATTATATGATGAATGGATAACAGAAGATATTAGGAAGAAAATTAAAAAATTCTTAGAGGTCAATGAGAACAAAGAAACATCATACAAAAATCTCTGGGACACTATGAAAGCAGTACTTAGAGGAAAATTTATTTCATGGAGCATATTCAATAAATGACATTAATCTCAACAAATAAACAACCTAACACTACAGCTCAAAGCCCTAGAAAAAGAAGAACAGACCAACACCAAAAGTAGTAGAAGACAGGAAATAGTTAAACTCAGAGCTGAAATCAACAAAATTGAAACAAAAGAAATAATATAAAAAATTGAAAAAATAAATAGTTTGTTCTTTGAAAAAATAAACAAAATTGATAAACCTTTAGCCACACTAACAAAGAGAAGACGAGAGAAAACCCAAATCACTAAAATTCGGAATGAACAAGAAAATATCACAACAGACATGACTGAAATACAAAACATAATTAGAAGCTGTTTTGAAAATCTATACTCCAACACAATAGAAAATTTCAAACACATCAACAGGTTTCTAGAGACATATGAATTGCCTAAACTAAACGAGGAGGACATACACAATTTAAATAGACCAAATTCAAGTAATGGATTAGAAGAAATCATCAAAAGCCTACCAACAAAGAAAAGTTCAGGCCCAGATGGGTTCTCAGCCGAATTCTACAAAACCTTTAAAGAAGAGCTCATTCCAATACTTCTCAAAGTATTTCATAAAATAGAAGAGTAGGGAACCCTCCCAAACTCATTTTATGAAGCCAATATTACCCTGATACCTAAACCAGACAGAGACACATCGAGAAAAGAAAATTTCAGACAAATATCCTTAATGAACATCGACGCAAAAATTCTAAACAAAATCTTAGCAAATCACATACAAAACATATTAAAAAGATAGTGCACCATGATTAAGTGGGTTTCATCCCAGGGATGCAAGGTTGGTTCAATATCAGGAAATCAATAAATGTAATTCACCATATCAATAGACTTAAAGTCAAGAATCACATGATTATTTCAATAGATGCAGAAAAAGCATTTCATAAAATACAGCACCCCTTCATGCCGAAAACACTAGAAAAAATACGGATAGTGGGAACATTCCTTAATATTGTAAAGGCCATCTATGCTAAGCCCATGGCTAATATCATTCTAAATGGTGAAAAACTGAAAGCATTCCCCCTAAAAACTGGAACAAGGCAGGGATGCCCTCTTTCACCACTTCTTTCCAATATCGTCCTTGAAACTCTCCCAGAGCAATTAGACAGACCAAAGAAATTACAGGGATACAAATACGAAAAGAAGAACTCAAACTATGTCTATTTGCGAATTATATGATTATATACTTAGAGGAACCAGAAAATTCCACCAGAAAACATTTAGATCTCATAAGTGAACTCAGTAAAGTAGTGAGATTTAAGATCAATGCACATAAATCAAAGGCATTTTTAAACATAAGTGATGAATCTTCAGAAAGAGAAATTAGGAAATCTACCCCATTCACAATACCATCAAAAAAAATAAAATACTTGGGAATCAATCTCACAAAAGTGGTGAAAGACCTCTACAATGAGAACTACAGAACACTAAAGAAAGAAATTAAAGAAAACCTCAGTAGATAGAAATATCTCCCATGTTCCTGGATAGGAAGAATTAATACTGTCAAAATGGCCATACTACCAAAAGTGCTATACAGGTTCAATGCAAATCCAATTAAAATCCCAATGATGTACCTTACAGAAATAGAGCAAGCAATTATGAAATTCATCTGGAAAATAAAAAACCCAGAATAGCTAAAGCAATACTTGGCAGAAAGAGTGAAGCAGGAGGTATCACAATACCAGAACTTCAACTCTACTACAAAGCAACAGTAACAAGAACGGCATGGTATTGGTACCAAAATAGAAAGGTGGATCAATGGTACAGAATAGAGGATAAGGACAAACCCAAATTAATACAATTTTCTCATACTAGACAAAGTGTCCAAAAATATGCAATGGAGAAAAGATAGCCTCTTCAACAAATGGTGCTAGGAGAATTGGAAATCCATATGCAACAGAATGAAACTAAACCCATATCTCTCACCATGCACAAAACTCAACTCAAAATGGATTAAGGACCTCAGAATCAGACCAGAGACCTTGCATCTTATAAAAGAAAAAGTACGTCCAGAGCTTCAAAATGTCGGTTTAGTACCAGACTTCTTCAACAGGACTCCCATAGCACAAGAAATAAAAGCAAGAATCAATAACTGGGATAGATTCAAACTAAAAAGCTTTCTCTCAGCAAAGGAAACTCTCAGCAATGCAAAGAAACAGCCTACAGAGTGGGAGAAAATCTTTGCCAATCATACTTCAGATAGAGCACTAATCTCCAGAATCTATAAAAAACTCAAAAAACTCTTCACCAAGAATGCAAATAATCCAATCAACCAATGGGCTAAGGAAATGAATAGACACTTCACAGAAGAAGATCTACAAGCATTCAACAAACATATGGAAAAATGTTCACCATCTCTCCTAATAAGAGAAATGCAAATCAAAACCACCCTAAGATTCCATCTCACCCCAATTAGAATGGCGATTATCAAGAATACAAACAACAACAGGTGTTGGCGAGGATGTGGGGAGAAAGGAACACTCATACATTGCTGGTGGGGCTGCAAATTAGTGCAGCCACTCTGGAAAGCAGTGTGAAGACTCCTTAGAAATCTTGGAATGGAACCACCATTTGACCCAGCTATCCCACTCCTTGGCCTACACCCAAAGGACTTAAAATCAGCATATTACAGAGATACAGCCACATCAATGTTCATAGCTGCTCAGTTCACAATAGCCAGATTGTGGAACCAACCTAGATGTCCTTCAATTGATGAATGGATAAAGAAACTGTGGTATATATATACAATGGAATATTACTCAGCCATAAAGAATGATAAAATTATGGCATTTGCAGGCAAATGGATGAAATTGGAGAATATCATGCTAAGTGAGATAAGCCAATCTCAAAATACCAAAGAACAAATGATATCACTAATAAGTGGATCATTACACATATTGGGTTGGTAGGAGTTAGTGTTAGGTTTAGAGTTAGGGTTAGGGAGGGATGTAAGAATGGAGGACGGAAAGACTGTATAGAGAGAAAAGAGGGGTGGGAGAGGTGGGGTAAGGGAAAAAATAACAGAATGAATCAAACAACATTACCCTATGTAAATTTATGATTAGACAAGTGGTATGCCTTTACGCCATGTACAAAGAGAGAAACAACATGTATCCCATTTTTTTGCAATAAAAAAAAAGAAATTGGATGTTAGCATACAAAAAGGAGAAATATACTCTGAAGGAACAGGTAAACAAAAGGAAAAGAGAGTAAGAAAAGTAAAGAGATAAAAACTTAAAATTTTTCAATAAGGAGAAAAAAGAAAATCTACAGTGTAACAGTCATATAATAATCAAACATCCTAGTCTTCAGTAGCCTGATGCATGAGAGGTACCTGAATATGAGCTTCAAGTCTCCAGCTGGTGTCTCAGAATGGGTTTTGCGCTACCTAATGATCAGAGCTACAGCTTCCAGGATTACCCAAGATGGCTGCTCTTATTCCAAATGTGTTGGCAAATGGGGAGTGGCAGCTTAGGGTGTGGACGTGGTCAGCTGGAGGTCCTGGAGGTGGGGTTGTTTGGTCAGGCAGGGGTCCTGGAGGTCGAGTGTGTTTGGTGTGTTTGCAGAATCCTGGAGGCTTGGTGCAATCAATCAGTTTGGGGTCTGGTGATAGGTCACAGTCAGTTGTTCTGGGAGTCCTGGTGGCAGGGAGTAGTCAGTTGATGTGAGGGCCCCGGAGGCAGGGAGTGATTGGTTGGACTGAGGGATTCTGGAGGGGTGCTCAGTCATAGAGCAACTTCTGAGAGAAATTTCCAGTCATAGAAAACATAATGTTTGGTCTGCATGGCATCCCTCTTTATGCTGGGTCAAAAGACCCTATGCTATGTCATATCCCGCATCGTTCCAGTGAATATTAAAGTTTAAAACAGTGGATATCTATCAAGAATGATAATGTCTCCCATGAAACACTGTGCAATATCTGGGGATATCTTCAGATTTTACATCTGGGGAGGGGAGCTGGGCAGTGGTACTATCAACCACTGAGATACTTTTGAACATCCAACAATATACATAAGGAAGTTCATACAAATAAAAATTATATGCTCAAAGTGGGCAATAAAGTCAAGCTTGGGAAACCATGGTTTAAAATAAATCTTTGAAGTGAGCCCTATACAAGTGAAATGCACTGGGACTTCTGTTGAACTTAGGGGAGTATAAGAAGAAAGTGGATTTTCTTCTTCCTTCCTGACAGTGAACAATGGCTTTCTTTGATCATCTTGTGAACAGTCACTCAGGGCCAAGACTGCAACAAGGTAAGGAGAACTGAGGTATTAAGAAACACAGTATCTTAATAATATTATCTGGGTCCTAAGGATCTCCTCAATTCTGTCCTCAGAATTCTTGCTACATGACCAAAAGGTAGACTCAGTTTTTTTTTTTTCCTAAACTACTTATACACTTATAAGGAAAAACAACTGAAAACACAGGGCATGCTCTAGAAGGGCTATCATCACATTAAAGTTTACATTAGTTATCTATCAGTTATGTCACTAAAGAAAAACAAATTGCCTAAGCATATGCAGAGTGAATACTAAGCACTTATTATGCATCATTAGAATAATGTGAGCATTACAGACCTATCTTTTAGAAATACATTTAGAAAACCCATTATTTTATGCTTTTCAGTCTCTTCAAATTAAGTTATTATAAGGTGTAGTCTTTTTTATTGTAAACAAATGAGATACATGTTGTTTCTTTGTACATGGAGTCAAGGCATACCATTTGTATAATCATAAATTTACATAGGGTAATGTTCTTTGATTCATTCTATTATTTTTTTCTTTCCCCCACCCTTCCCACCCCTCTTTTCCCTCTATACAGTCCTTCCTTCCTCCATTCTTGCCATCCTCCCTAACCCTAACCCTAAACCTAACCCTAACCCCAACACTAACCCCTCCCACCCCCGATTATATGTCCTCCTCCGCTTATCAGCAACATCATTTGTCCTTTAGTTTTTTGAGATTGGCTTATCTCACTTAGCATGATATCCTCCAATTTCATCCATTTGCCTGCAAATTCCATAATTTTCTCATTCTTTCTGGTGGAGTAATATTCCATTGTATATATATGCCACGGTTTCTTTATCCATTCATCAATTGAAGGACATCTAGGTTGGTTCCAAAATCTGGCTATGGTGAATTGAGCAGAAATGAACATTGATGTGGCTGTATCTCTGTAGTATGCTGATTTTAAGTCCTTTGGGTATAGGCCAAGGAGTGGGATAGCTGGGTCAAATGGTGGGTCCATTCCCAGCTTTCTGAGGAATCTCCATAGTGCTTTCCAGAGTGGCTGCACTAATTTGCAACCCCACCAGCAATGTATGAGTGTACATTTTTCCCCACATCCTCTCCAACACTTATTGTTGCTTGTGTTCTTGATAATCACCATTCTAATTGGGGTGAGATGGAATCTTAAGGTAGTTTTGATTTGCATTTCTCTTATTACTAGAGATGTTGAAACTTACCATCTTCTCTATTTGTTCAACTTTGTTTTCAAGATTAAATATTTTGTCTTCAGTGTCTGAGGTTCTGTCTTCCAGGTGTTCTATCCTATTGGTTATGCTTTCTATGGAGTTTTTAACTTGGTTTATTGTTTCCTTCATTTCAAGGATTTCTGTTTGTTTGTTTTTTCAGTATCTCTAACTCTTTATTGAAATGATCTCTTGCTTCCCGTGTTTGCTCTTTAACTGTTGATTGGTGTGATCATTTAATGCCTGCATTTGCTCTTTCATCTCCTCTTCAATGCCTGCATTTGCTCTTTCATCTCCTCGTTTGCTTCCTGATTGTTTTAATTATGTACATTCTGAACTCCCTTTCTGACATTTCTTCTGCTGTGCTGTCATTGGGTTTTATTGATATAGTATATAGGTTTGCTTGGGACATTTTCTTCCCTTGTTTTCTCATATTGGTCAGATATCAGTGGGATTCTGAGATATTGCAGATTTCTGCTATTGACTTATAGTGTCCCTGTAGATTTCCAGTATATCACCTTACAGCGTTCAGTAGCCTGAAATCTTGGAGGAACTTGATAATGCAGTGCTTCCGATTAAAGCTGCCCCTAGCCCGCTACTGGTTCCAGGGCTTGGAGCTGGCTCTGTGTGGAAAGGCTCTCACTGGGGGTCTGCTCCAAGAAGCTGGCTGTGGAAGGAGCCTGCTGCTGGAGGGAGCAGGGCTGCATGGAGAAGTCTCTGGCTGCCCTACCCTAGTCCCAGAAGCTGTCTGCTGGCAGGAGCTCGCCGCTGACTCCGGGACTTGGAGCTGGCTCTGTGCAGAAAGGCTCTCACTGTGGGGCCTGCTCCAAGAAGCTGGCCATGGAAGGAGCCTGCTGCAAGAGGGAGCAGGGCTACCTGGGGAAGACTCTAGCTGCTCTGCCCTGCTCTGAGAAACCGCCCCTGTCCAGGCCTGCCACCCAGGCCGAGCTTCACCCAACTGGGGTGACTCACCTCATGGCTCTATGTTAGTCTGAGTCTCTCAATACCTCCCCTTCTTGAATCCTGGGTTCTGGAGGGATAGGAGATGCAGTCACCCTCTAGTCCATCTTAGATCACCTCGTGGAAAGAGCCTGCCACTGGAGGGAGCAGGGCTACTTGGAGAAGTCTCTGGCTGCCCTGCTCTGGTCCCATAGGCTGCTTGCAGGGCAGAGCTCGCTGCTGCCTCTGGTACTTGGAGTTGGCTCTGTGCAGAAAGGCTCTCACTGGGCGGTCTGCTCCAAGAATCTGGCCGTGAAAGGAGCCTGCCACTGGAGGGAGCAGAGCTGCTTGGGGAAGTCCCTGGCTGCCTTGTCCTGGTCCCTGAAGCTACCTGCGGGCTGGAGCTCACCACTGGCTCTGGGACTTGTAGCTGGTTCTGTGCAGAAAGGCTTTCACTGGGGGGCCTGCTCCAAGAAGCTGGCCATGGAAGGAGTCCACTGCTGGAGGGAGCAGGGCTACCTGGGGAAGACTCTAGTTGCCCTGCCCTGCTCTGAGAAACTGCCCCTGTCTGGGCCTGACACCCAGGCTGAGCTTCCAGGTGTAGTCTTTTCTAGTAACTTTTTACTGTGGCCATCAGTAGAGAAGAGAAATACTTATGTAGTTTAATGTGAATTAGTTGCCATTTTAAAAAAATTCTAAGAAAATTAATTTTATTGCAACTTTTTAAAAGATGTACAGTATCATCTCTGCCACTTCCTTTTGTTCATTTCAGAAAATTTCTAAAATTATACCTATTCGCTGATCCAACTCCCTCTTTTGAGAACTTATATCTTTTTATGTATACAATGGATATATCCCAAAGTTTATTCCATAGAGGGAAGCCTACCAGAGTCACTATTTTTAAAGAGTTTATATGTCAACACCTAATTATTACATGGACAGGGACCTATACAGCTTTCTATTTGTAACCATTTTCTCCAAGACAGTATTTTTCAAAGAGCAATCTTTAGACCAGCAGCATTAACTTCAAATAGAATTTATCAGAAAAGTAAACTCCCAGCCTCATCACAGAACCTGATTCAAAACCCAGGTAAGGGAACAACAATCTGTTGCAACAAGTTCTTCTGGCAAGTACAACATATTTTCAAGTTTGCTCCAATTGGAATACATCTCTGACTCCAATACCTATATTACTAGATACAGAAATTAATCTATGCACACTCTCAGAGTACCCTCTCAGCAGATGACTTTGATGGAGACTCTGGTAATTGCCCCCAAAATGATTCAGTCTATATAGTACGATGAAGCATGACTGTTTGGTATATTTATGGGATCTAAGGTCAGTTGCACCCTATCGATCTATAGATTTTATGACAGCTACAGAACTTAGAGTAAAAGTAGAAAATAGTAATCAATAAAACTAATAATAAAAAGTATTTCTATGTAGTTATCTTTTGCATTTGCTAAATCATATGTTATTTTTTATCCACAACTTAAGATCTGGTGAATGAATTATTTTCATTTCACTTCAAAAACCTTACACCTGACAATAAATTTATCTTTTAAATGATCTATGTTTACATTTTTTTTCTTCAGGTCAGTGGCCCCTGGAGGACATAATTATTCCTTACCTCATAACTGCCTCTTTCACTAGCAATACAACAATCTGGGAAGGATAAGTATAAATGAAATATTCACTGATTTCATTTCAGGAGTTTTGCCTCAATAAATCTTAAGTTAAGAAAGGCAGCAAAATATAGGAAATATCATGATGGTCATGTGTTTGATTTAGGTCTACACTCTGCTCTGTCATTTCTATGTGACTTTCAGGAAATGCCTCATCTCTCTGAACCTTAGCTTCCTCAACTAAAAAATGAAACCATTTCATCTAAGCAGTCAACTACAAAGTTGCTGAAAAGCCAATAGATAACAGAAAAGTCCCAGTTCCTTACTAACTGAAAGTATGAGGGCTTCTACCACTTCACAATTTTCCAAGATCAAAACTAAAACATTGGGAAGTACTTGTTTTACAACAGGCAGCAGCAATAAATATTTTGAATTATATAATTTATTTTACAGTTCAGTTAGTGTCAATTCCAATCCAGATCAGCTACAGGAAAGGCATTTTCCAATATTCTACCAAAAGAATGAAAATTGATTAGAACAAAGAATAAGCTTCAAATATGGCTATTATCATAATGAATGACTTTAAGAATATAGTATATTCACCTAAAAATTTAAATTTTGACTCAGGTATACTGAAACAGATCCATGAATAACATGAAGTATTCAAACACACAGACATCAGATCAATGTTATTAAATAGCTACAAGCTAAATGCAATGTTGAAATTCTCTAGGAATCAAGAAAATAACAATATTCCAAAATTCACTGGGCTATCATTTTCACATGATGTACACATCTCCCTGTTCATTTATACAACAGATAGAGGCCACCACTCCAAACTTAGGAACCAAAGCAGAAGAGGAACTTACTAAGTGTGTAACTGTGTTTACAGAAATGAAGGGAATTACAGGTGAATAAAAATATGAATACTGTAGAGTTGGGGATGTAGCTCAGTAGTAAAAAGCTTGTTTTTTAGCATGCGGTAGGCCTTAGATTCACACAGCAAAAAACAAAAAAATCTCCAGAAAAAAACATTTTAAAATATACTTACTTAAGGGGTATGGCTGTGGTTTGTGTCTTTTTGATAGAAAAAGACAATTTCACACAAATATCATACACTGTAAAAATAAACAAAATCATAATATATAATACAACTAATGCAATTGATTATTTTAAAATATTTTTAGTGCTCTAAAAACTAAGTACTCACAAGTCATAATGACAATCCTGAAAGCAGGGTTGCTAAAGCAAAAAGTATGTATGATCCCCAAAGCAGTAATCCAAGGTTTTGAATAAAAAAGTTACAGCAAGTCTGAAATCAAAAGGAAAAAAAATGAACTAAAAATGATATCTTTAAAAAAATGATGAAGACAGATAAATTTTATTCTATAACCTGATGTACACAGTCGAAAGAGTGCTGACATACTACTCATCCTAAAATTAAAAAGAGATGATTTAAAAACTGAGTAAGATAAACAGCATTGTGTATATTTTCTATTTTCTAGTCCATAATTTCCCCCAACAATGGATATTATTGATACTATGAGGAAAAGTTATCACTCACTCAATTCATGACTGTAATAAGGTTTTTTCTAATTGTAAACAAATGGGGTACATGTTGTTTCTCTGTACATGGTGTAAAGGCATACCATTTATGTAATCAGAAATTTACATAGGGTAATGTTGTTTGATTCATTTTGTTATTTTTCCCTTCCCACCCACCCCTTCCACCACTCTTTTCCCTCTATACAGTCCTTCCTTCCTCCATTCTTGCCCCCCTTCCTAACCCTAACTCTAACCCTAACACTAACCCCTCCCACCGCCCATTATGAGTCATCATCCACTTATTAGCAGATCATTCGTCCTTTGGCGATTTTGAGATTGGCTTATCACACTTAGCATAATATCCTCCAATTTCATCCATTTGCCTACAAATGCCATAAACTTATCATTCTTTATGGTTGAGTAATATTCCATTGTATATATATACCACAGTTTCTTTATCCATTCATCAATTGAAGGACATCTAGGCTGGTTCCACAATCTGGCTATTGTGAACTGAGCAGCTGTGAACATTGATGTGGCTGTATCTCTGTAATATGCTGATTTTAAGTCCTTGGGTATAGGCCAAGGAGTATTATAGCTGGGTCAAATGGTGGTTCCATTCCAAGATTTTAAGAAGTCTCCACACTACTTTGCAGAGTGGCTGCACTAGTTTGCAGCCCCACCAGCAATGTATGAGTGTACCTTTCTCCCCACATTCTCACCAACACCTGTTGTTGCTTGTATTCTTTTATTTTATTTTATTTTTAATGTAAACAAATGGGATACATGCTGTTTCTCTGTTTGTACATGGCATAAAGGCATACCATTTGTGTAATCAGAAAATTACATAGGGTAACGTTGTTTGATTCAATCTGTTATTTTTTCCCTTCCCTCCCACCCCTCCCACCCCCCTTTTCCCCTCTATACAGTCCTTCCTTCCTCCATTCTTGCCCCTCCCTAACCCTAACTCTAACCCTAACACTAACCCCTCACACCCCCCATTATGTGTCATCATCCACTCATTAGCGATATCATTAGTCCTTTGTTTTTTTGAGATTGGCTTATCTTACTTAGCATGATATTCTCCAATTTCATTCATTTGCCTGCAAATGCCATAATTTTATCATTCTTTATGACTGAGTAATATTCCATTGTATATATATACCACAGTTTCTTTATCCATTCATCAATTGAAGGACATCTAGGTAGGTTCCACAATCTGGCTATTGTGAACTGAGCAGCTATGAACATTGATGTGGCTGTATCTCGGTAATATGCTGATTTTAAGTCCTTTGGGTATAGGCCAAGGAGTGGGATAGCTGGGTCAAATGGTGGTTCCATTCCAAGATTTCTAAGGAGTCTCCACACTGCTTTCCAGAGTGGCTGCACTAGTTTGCAGTCCAACCAGCAATGTATGAGTGTACCTTTCTCCCCACATCCTCGCCAACACCTGTTGTTGTTTGTATTCTTGATAATTGCCATTCTATTGGGGTGAGATGGAATCTTAGGGTGGTTTTGATTTGCATTTCTCTTATTAGGAGAGATGGTGAACATTTTTCCATATGTTTGTCGCTTGCTTGTACATCTTCTTCTGGGAAATGTCTATTCATTTCCTTAGCCCATTGGTCGATTGGATTATTTGCGTTCTTGGTGTAGAGTTTTTTGAGTTCTTTATAGATTCTGGAGATTAGTGCTCTATCTGAAGTATGATTGGCAAAGATATTCTCCCAATCTGGAGGCTCTTTCTTTGCATTGCTGATTGTTTCCTTTACTGAGAGAAAGCTTTTTAGTTTGAATCTATCCCAGTTATTGATTCTTGGTTTTTTATCTTGTGCTATGGGAGTCCTGTTTGGGAAGTCTGATCCTAAGCCGACATTTTGAAGCTCTGGACCTACTGTTTCTTCTATAAGATGCAAGGTCTTTGGTCTGATTCCGAGGTGCTTAATCTATTTTGCATTTAGTTTCATGCATGGTGAGAGATATGGGATTAGTTTCATTCTGTTGCATAAGGATTTCCAATTCTCCCAGCACCCTTTGTTCTCCATTGCATATTTTTGGCAACTATGTCTAGTATGAGAAAATTGTATTTATTTGGATTTGTGTCCATGTCCTCTATTCTGTACCATTGATCCACCTTTCTATTTTGGTACCAATACCATGCCATTTTTGTTACTATTTCTTTCTGGTAGGGTTGAAGATCTAGTATTGCGATACCCCCTGCTTCACTCTTTCTGCAAAGGATTGCTTTAGCTATTCTGGGTTTTTTATTCTTCCAGATGAATTTCATAATTGCTTGCTCTATTTCTGTAAGATACATCATTGGAATTTTAATTGGAATTGCATTTAATCTGTATAGCACTCTTGGTAGTATGACCATTTTGACAATATTAATTATTCCTATCCAAGAACATGGGAGATCTTTCCATCTTCTGAGATTTTCTTTAATTTCTTTCTTTGGTATTCAGTAGTTCTCATTGTAGAGGTCTTTCACCGCTTTTGTGAGATTGATTCCCAATATTTTATTTTTTTCCAATGCTATTGTGAATGGGGTAATTTTCCTAATTTCTCTTTCTGAAGATTCATCACTTATGTATAAAAATGCATTAGATTTATGAACATTGATCTTATATCCTGCTACTTTACTGAATTCACTTATGAGATCTAAAGTTTTCTGGTGGAATTTCCTGATTCCTGTAAGTATATAATCATATTATCTGCAAATATGGATAGTTTGAGTTCTTCTTTTCCTATTCGTATCCCTTTATTTCTTTGGTCTGTCTAATTGCTATGGCTAGAATTTCAAGGATGATATTGAAAAGAAGTGGTGAAAGAGGGCATCCCTGCCTTGTTCTAGTTTTTAGGGGGAATGCTTTCAGTTTTTCACCATTTAGAATGATATTAGTCATGGGCTTAGCATAGATGGCCTTTACAATGTTAAGGAGTTTTCCCACTATCCGTATTTTTTCTAGTGTTTTGAGTATGAATGAGTGCTGTATTTTATCAAATGCTTTTTCTGCATATATTGAAATAATCATGTGATTCTTGACTTTAAGTCTATTGATATAGTGAATTACATTTATTGATTTCCTGATGTTGAACCAACCTTGCATCCCTGGGATGAAACCCACTTGATCATAGTGCACTATCTTTTTAATATTGCTTTGTATGCGATTTACTAAAATTTTGTTGAGAATTTTTGCGTCGATGTTCATTAAGGATATTGGTCTGAAATTTTCTTTCCTCGATGTATCTCTGTCTGGTTTAGGTGTCAGGGTAATATTGGCTTCATAGAATGAGTTTGGGAGGGTTTTCTCCTCTTCTCTTTTATGGAATACTTTGAGAAATATTGGAATGAGCTCTTCTTTAAAAGTTTTGTAGAGCTCGACTGAGAACCCATTTGGTCCTGGACTTTTCTTTGTTGGTAGCCTTTTGATGATTTCTTCTATTTCACTACTTGAAACTGGTCTATTGAAATAGTGTATGTCCTCCTCGTTCAGTTTAGACAATTCATATGTCTCTAGAAACCTGTTGATATCTTTGAAATTTTCTATTTTGTTGGAGTATAGATTTTCAAAATAGTTTCTAATTATGTTTTGTATTTCAGTCATGTCTGTTGTGATATTTCCTTGTTCATTCCGAATTTTAGTGATTTGGGTTTTCTCTCGTCTTCTCTTTGTTAGTGTGGCTAAAGGTTTATCAATTTTGTTTATTTTTTCAAAGAACCAACTCTTTATTTTCTCAATTTTTTGTATTGTTTCTTTTGTTTCAATTTCGTTGATTTCAGCTCTGAGTTAACTATTTCATGACTTCTACTACTTTTGGTGTTGGTCTGTTCTTCTTTTTCCAGGGCTTTGAGCTGTAATGTTAGGTCGTTGATTTGTTTAGTTTTACTTCTTTCATTAAATGCACTCCATGAAATAAATTTTCCTCTAAGTACTGCTTTCATAGTGTCCCAGAGATTTTGATATGATGTTTCATTGTTCTCATTGACCTCTAAGAATTTTTTAATTTCCTTCCTAATATCTTCTATTATCCATTCATCATATAATAGCATATTGTTTAATCTCCAGGTGTTGGAGTAGTTTTTGTTTTTTACTCTTTCATTTATTTCTAACTTCAATCCATTATGATCTGATAGAATACAAGGTAGTGTCTCTATCTTCTTGTATTTGCTAACATTAGCTTTGTGGCATAATATATGGTCTATTTTAGAGAAGGATCCATGTGATGCTGAGAAGAAAGTGTATTCACTCTTGGTTGGATGGTATATTCTATAAATGTCTGTTAAGTCTAAATTATTGATTGTGGTTATTGAGATCTATGGTTTCTTTGTTCAATTTTTGTTTGGAAGATCTGTCCAGTGGTGAGAGAGGCGTGTTAAAATCACCTAGTATTATTGTGTTTTGGTCTATTTTGTTTATGAAATTGAGAAGGATTTGTTTGACATATACGGATGAGCCACTGTTTGTGGCATAGATGTTTATGATTGTTATATCTTGCTGATTTATGCTTCCCTTAAGCAGTATGAAATGTCCTTCTTTATCCCTTCTGACTAACTTTGGCTTGAAGTCCACATTATCTGAAATGAGGATGGATATTCCAGCTTTTTTGCTGAGTCCATGTGCATGGTATGTTTTTCTTCATCCTTTCACCTTTAGTCTATGGGTATCTCTTTCTATGAGGAGAGTCTCTTGCAGGCAGCATATTGTTGTATCCTTCTTTTTAATCCAATCTGCCAGTCTATGTCTTTTAATTGATGAATTCAGTCCATTAACATTCAGGGTTATTATTGAGATATGATTTGTATTCCTGGTCATTTGGTTCATTTTTTAAATTTTATTTATTTATTTATTTTTTTTGACACACCTTTTTTCCTCCTTTATTTGACAGTTCTTTTAGGATAATTCCTCCCTTTGCTGATTTGCTTCTTCATTTTTCATCTCTTCCTCATGGAATATTTTGCTGAGAATATTCTGTAATGCTGGCTTTCTTTTTGTAAATTCTTTTAACTTTTGTTTATCATGGAAGGATTTTATTTCATCATCAAATTTGAAGGTAAGTTTTGCTGGGTATAAGATTCTTGCTTGGCATCCATTTTTCTTTCATAGCTTGAAAAATGTTGTTCCAGGTCCTTCTAGCTTTTAGGGTCTGGATTGAAAAATCTGCTGATATCCGTATTGGTTTCCCTCTGAATGTAATTTGGTTCTTTTCTCTCTTTGCCTTTAAAATTCTGTCTTGATTTTGTATGTTAGGTATTTTCATTATAATGTGCCTTGGTGTGGGTCTGCTGTAATTTTGTGTATTTGGAGACGTAAAAGCCTCTTGAACTTGATTTTCCATTTCATTCTTCAGATTTGGGAAATTTTCTGATATTATTTCATTGAATAGATTGTTCATTCCTTTGGTTTGTTTCTCTAAGCCTTCATCAATCCCAATAATTCTCAAATTTGTCCTTTTTATGATATCCCATAGTTCTTGGAGATTCTGTTCATGATTTCTTACCATCTTCTCTGTTTGTTCAACTTGTTTTCAAGGTTAAATATTTTTTCTTCAATCTGAGGTTCTGTCTTCCAGGTGTTCTATCCTATTGGTTATGCTTTCTATGGAGTTTTTAACTTGGTTTATTGTTTCCTTCATTTCAAGGATTTCTGTTTGTTTTTTTTTCAATATCTCTAACTCTTTATTGAAATGATCTTTTGCTTCCTGTATTTGCTCTTTTAACTGTCGATTGGTGCCATCATTCAATGCCTGCATTTGCTCTTTCATCTCATCTTCAATATCTGCATTTGCTCTTTCAGCTCATCATTTGCTTCCCTGATCATTTTAATTATGTACATTCTGAACTCCCTTTCTGTCATTTCTTCTGCCATGCTGTCATTGTATTTTATTGATGTAACATCTAGATTTGTTTGGGGCATTTTTTTTCCCTTTTTTTCTCATATTGTTCAGGAATCAGTGGGTCATTAAGATATTGCAGATTTCCTCTATTGACTTGTAATATCCCTGAAGACTGCTAGTATATCCCCTCTTATCCTTCAGTAGCCTGAAGTCTTGGAGGAAGCTGATAATGCGGTGCTCCACAAAGAAGCTGCCTCTCTAGCGTTGGTGACCCTCAGGTGGAGTATATTCCCTGATAGTGGGCAGAGGTGCCTCCACTTGTTGACCAATGGTCATCCAATGGGGAACTAGGCTGCGGGCTAAGGCAAGCCTGTTTGAGCCTGTGTCTCTGGTTTTACCGTCCTTGTGGGAAAACCCCACCCGGCAGGGAAGACTCACCTGGTGGGGAGGTCTCACTGGTCAGTTCCCCTCCTAGAGGTTCCCCTCAACCTACAACTACCACCTTGGCTGGGCTGTCTTCCTCTGCAACGTTCTCAGGGGCCCAGACCTACCTCCTGGGCCTGGGAGCCTCATCCTTCGCAGACGAGTCTCCTTAGGCTGCCTCTCCTCAGAGAATCTGTCCGCAGTCCTGGAAACTTCGCTTTGCCCCTAGGCGTTTCTCTGTGGGGCTCTTCCACCAAGAAGCTGGTCCTGGGACCCTGCTCTGCACCTAATCACCTGGCTATGCAACTCCTCCTCTGAGCCGCCAACTGGAACCCTGTACAATATCTCTGAAACCCAGAGACCCGCCACACACCTCTTACTCCAGAGAACCACCCGGTTTCCAACGCAGTCACTAGGAGTCCAAGCAACTCACTTCAAGTCTCCTCCTCCCTCCAATCGCCCGTAGCCCTAGGCAGTCACTCCGAGTCCAAGTGACCCGCCCTGTTCCTCCTCCTCCTCGGGGGAGCCCCCCGGGTGTTCAGAAGCAGTCGCTCAGAGACCAAGTGACCCACTGCACTCCTCCTCCAGGCAGGCCACCAGTGTTCAGGAGTGGTCACTTTGAGTCCAAACAACTAACCACTCGCCTCCTCCTCTGGCAACTGCCTGTGGCTCTGATGAAGTCACTCCTAGACAAAGCGACCCACCATGTTCCTCCTCTTTCTCTGGGCAGGCCCCTGTTGTCCTGAAGCAATCACTTTGAGTCCAAACAGCTACCACGCAGCTCCTCCTCTGGCAACTGCCTGTAGCTCTGATGCAGTCACTCCTAGACCAAGCGACCCGCCACGCTTCTCCTCTTCCTCCGTGTTCAGAAGCGATTGCTCTGAGTCCAAACAGCTTGCCACGCAGCTCCTCCTCAGGTAGCTTCCGGAGCCCCAGTGGTTGCTCCGAGTCCAAGCGCTGTGCTGAGCCACCTTCTCTACCTTAATCCCAGTGGTCTGTGTTTACCGCTCCAGTGGGGGGGAGGGGCGTCTCTCCAAGCAACTCTACTTCACAAAGTTCCCTGTGTTCCGGGACTACTGCCCCATCCGCAATGCCTTCCCAATGGGAGAGACTCACCCGGCGGCTTTGAGTTGGTCCCAAGTCTCTCACTATCTCCTCTTTTGAATCCTGCATCCTGGAGCAACATGAAATGGAGCCGCCCTCTAGTCTGCCATCTTGAAAACCTCCTGTAATAAGGTTTGCTCAGAAAATCTAAGTTTCTGATTGGTTTTCATCACCTGATCACCTCATAAATAAAATACTTTGTACTCTTTCTTTCTTTTTACAGTTTTCAATGGTCACTTCCTCTTTTCCTTTTTTCTTCCTCCCAGTTCTCAGGATTAAAGCCAGGATCTTGCTTTAATCCTAGGTAATATGTACTCTACTGCTGTGCTAAATCACCTATCCCTTTTTCTTTTGAGACAAGGTCTCACTAAATTTCCAAGGTTGGTCCCAAACCTGTGATCCTCCTGTCTTAGCCTCCCAAGTGGCTGGGATTACAGGCATGTACCACTGCTTACAGTTTGATATTCACTTATAACTTTCATCTGATGATTTCTCAAAATACTGGCCAACTACTGACCAACTCGCTATAATCTCTATGTAGTCAGTTGGAAATGGCAATTCTTATTCACCCTTAAATTCCTCCAAAAAAAAAAAAAAAGAAAAGAAAGCATAGAAGGGAGCCTGAAGAAACAATTTGGGACACTTGTTAACATGACTCTTCCCAATTAAAAATAACTTCTCTCTTGCTAGGTATGTAACACAGTGGTAGACTACTTGCTCAGAATGTACAAGGCCCTGGATTTTACCCCCGGCACCTCCAAAACAAAATTACCTTTCCTATTTTTTTAAAAATTAAAATTTATAATAGCACAATTTGATGACTTGCAATGATATATAAATTACATAAGAAATAAATCATAAGTAAAAATAATTATTTTTATGAAATTAAATGCAGGAAGTTTAAATGGGCAGTTAAAGAAATGCATGCTTCAAAAAGAAGGGTTTGTGTGTTTCAAACAATATCACCTTTAGCAAGAAGTAGAAGTTTGTGTTCCCAAGGGCTTTTTCATGCACAAGTGAAAGGAAGGCTTAATCCAATGACAAATGATGGGGTGGATAAACCTGTGAAGCTCACACTTGCTATGCCCCCTCTACACAGTCTCCCAATAAAAAAGGTACAGACTGCTGCCTTTAGAATTCAACAGAAACTTACAAGCTACTGCCTTTTCTACCACACAAAAGGTTAAGATTCACTTAAAATATTAAAAAAAACTTAGTTACATTGTAAGTTCAAAATTGAAAATTAGTTTAATCACATTGCTTTTGTTGTTTTAACAGGCCAAGTGGGAACCTGTGTATGGTGGTGCAGGCCTATAATCCCAGACAGTTGGTAGGCTAAGACAGAGGATCAAAAATTTTAGGCCAGTCTCAGCAACTCAGCAAGACCCAATCTCAAAATAAAATAAAATCAGGTGGATGCAGTGGTGCATACCTGTAATTCCAATGGCTCTGGAGGCTGAGGTAGGAGGATTGTGAGTTCAAAGCCAGCTGCAGCAAAAACAAGGTGCTAAGCAACTCAGTGAGACCCTTTCTCCAAATAAAATCAAAAAAGGCCTGGGGATGTGCCTCAATGTTTGAGTGCCCATGGATATCAATTACCAGTATCCACAGAAAATAAATAAATAAATAAAATAAAATTGGTTGTGGATGTAGCTTAGTGGCAGAGAACTCCTGGGCTCAACCCCTAGTATGGCAACAACAACAAAAAGACAAGTAGGAATAGCAACAAGGAAGTTAAACTTCTGTGTGGCTTCACTATTGTCTGCACTAATTAAACTATAACAGGAATACTAGGTTCCATCATTGCACTGAACATGATGGTTCAATGAGAAGTTCTGATATCTAAAGAATAATCTGGAGGCACAAAAGGAAAAGACACACTTCAATTACAAACTACTGCTTAGAGCTGATCTTTCTCCCACTCCCAGAATCCAAAGTACTTTTATCTGATGGTTGGTGACCCACACCCCTTCTCCCAAGGGCAAGTATGGTGAGGAGACTAGAATAAGATGAGAATTGATAACTCCCACTAAACTCACCATTCCCACAAATCTCTTGAATGACCATTGAGGCCTTGTACTCCAACTGTGTAGCAGGAAATATGCTTGCCATTCACAATCATAAGTGGTATTAAAAAATACCTATCTTCTAACTAATTTTAAGCTCAGGGAATAATCATACCATTAGATATTGTTCAGAAACATTATCCATACAAGTTAGATGGGCAGAATAATCACATGTATTTAATCACTGTACATAAAGGAGTTTAAAGGTAATATATGCAGATAATGTTTAAGTCTCTCAAATTACCACATGCCCATTACACTCTTCAGTCTTTGGGGCACTATTAAGTTTTTAATGACACATATGATCAAAGATAAGCATCTAAAATATTCCTAAAAAGGCACTAAGCTTAATTCTACAGAATGGCCCCACCTAGCTTAATAAGCATCAAGGTTATGTGTTTGATTTACAAGATCCAACTAAAAATATCTAATACATAATAAATCCAAATATGCCTTAAGTGTCCAAGAAACAAACTATGTACATGTATTCATTTTCAAGAAATACATATATCTCTTCCAATTAATTGGGAAGTAAATAAAAGAAAAATCCCTCATACTTGCAAAATAGAACCTGGACCAAACCATGGGGAAACAGGTTCAATATTCTTACACTCTTTTCCACTTATAAAGTTGATGAAGTCCTCCTTAGTCCTTGGACCTGGATAGCATCTAAATTCACAATCCTTACAACCAAAGATCAGAATTAAATATTAATAGCAATGGAAAATAAATTTTGTATTTGTTTTCACTATTTCCTAACCTGATTTTAGTTCATCCTAATATTCAAAAGCATTATCAATGTAGAAGCATGTTGAATTACTACTAATGACATCTCAACCCCAAACACAATCATAAGACTTAAGATTTTTTCTTATTCTTTCAGGTATGAAAGTACTATGTATCACAGTAAGCAGATAATCTCAAAAAATGATGTCTAAGTTTTATGTATAACATACATATTAAAAGTATTACCATATAAAAAGTTATTAAAATAATGCCTGAAACATAAAAATTATTAGCTATTTTTAAACTATATGTTTAAAGGGGTTTTTTTTGTTTGTTTGTTTTTTGTGGCACTTTGAATCACAGTCACATCACCTCTGCCATTCAGTTTTCAATTAGTGGAAGAATCTGGGGCAGTGCTTTTCTCCCAGGGACTTCAGTGATTCTATTTACAGTCAATTTTGCACTCTTTCTTCCATCCCCCTAAACCTTCCATTCCCTATGTATGGGATTCTGTCAAATAGTCCTAACTGTTCTCCAGTCTTGTGCATCTTCAAGTGCAAAAGCTCCATTGTTCCCTACTATCTACCACAGGGTCAGGGGATTATTTTTCCATTCAGAGAAAAAGACTACAAAGAAGTTCCCATTCAAAAACATAAAGTTTAAAGAAAATATTGAATTTAAGTAGTTCTTTGAAGGACAAGTAAGATTGCAACAGGCAGAAATGAAGAGAAAAAAGCAAGGTAATTGCCATGACTAAGAGAAAAGGGGCAGGAAATTCCAGATCAATTCAGTGATACTGAGTAGTAAAAAAGAAATAGGAATACTGATTACAGCCAATTAAGGAACATGGGGAAAAGGAATGAAGAGAAAGGGAGGAGAGAAACACATAGGATATAGAGAAAAGAAATTTAAATAGATAATAAGGGAGGATGAGTGACTAAAGGAATAAAACAAAAAGTGGGAAAAATGGACAAGGAAGCAAGATATAGACACACACAAGGAACTGCCCGTTTGTTTTTCTGTTGTTCTTCTTTTTGGAAGTATTGGGGATTGAACCCAGGAGTGCTGTACCCATTAGCTATAACTCTCACCCTTTTAATTTTTTATACTGAGACAGGGTCTTGTTAAGCTTCAGTGGCTGGCCTTAAACTTGTGATTCTCCTGTTTTAGTATCCTGAATCACTGGAATTACAAGCATGCACCACCAAACCCAACAGAACTGCCACACACTTTTTGAAATTTTAAATGAGGAGAAATACCTCTTAATGTTTAGCTTACCACCTAGATGACATCAAGGTACAGCAGGTGGACAGATTTGATATTTCCTACCTCCAGATTAGAATACCTATGAAGTCAAACTAAAAGACCTGATATTGCAGACTACAAATTTCTGTTCCTTCTGACTTAACATTACTATATCACCCACTACTTTCTCCTCAAGGGTTATCTGTTATTTGAAAATACTACATTCCTGTTTATAAGACTGTCCATGGAATGGAATGCTTACCCTGCTCTTAAAAGTTCTACTTCCAAGATTTCCTTTAAACCCTGTGTACACATGTTAAAAAACAAAAATACAATTTCTGTATTCATATTTTCTTGAGTTGTTTTAGGGAAAATTTCAAAAACAGGACTGCAGAATAAAGCAAACTAGTATGATACATAAAACTCAAACTCCTTAATAATAAGTTACTACACAATGAAAATATCTCTATAACAACTTCTGATCAGGAATAGATTAACTGAAAATAATTCACTTGTAATTAAAAGTACACTGTTAAGAATACTAATTCCTTTTTCTTTATTTCTTTTCTTCTTTTTTTTTTTGTATCAGGGATAGGAATTGCTTCAGCCTCCTGAGTGGCTGGGATTAAAGGTGTGTGCCACCCTATCCAGCAATCCTTTCTTTTTTTCAAATGTACTGTATCTTGTGTTTTAAAGACTTGTTGAACCTTAAATCTTTAGCCAAAGACAAAGAAGGAAAACACTTCTATAATTTCTGATAGATGCTCTAATTTGGATTTAACTCATTGTTAGGGTATTTTGTTTGTTGTTTTCTGCTTAATACCTTTTCAGATGCTATATTTACTGTTTGACTGAATGAATTTAAAAATATTCTGAATATTTGACTATATTCTGTATATAAATTCATAAACTCTACTGCTTAAAATATTTTTTAATTTAAAAAAATAGGATACATGTTGTTTCTCTGTTGTACATAGCGTAAAGGCATACCATTTCTGTAATCATAAATTTACATAGGGTAATGTTGTTTGATTCATTCTGTTATTTTTTTCCTTCCCCCACCCCTCCCAACCATCTTTTCCCTCTATACAGTCCTTCCTTCCTCCATGCTTGCCCCCTCCCTAAGCCTAACTCTAGCCATAACACTAACCCCTCCTACCCCCCACTATGTTTCATCATCCACTTATTAGCGATATCATTCGTCCTTTGGTTTTTTGAGATTGGCTTATCTCACTTAGCATGATATTCTCCAGTTTCATCCATTTGCCTGCAAATGCCATAATTTTATCATTCTTTCTGGCTGAGTAATATTCCATTGTATATATATATATATCACAGTTTCTTTTTTTTTCAAAATTTAGTTTAGTTTTGTTTTTTTACTTTTATTGTAAACAAATGGGATACATGTTGTTTCTCTGTACATGGTGTAAAGGCATACCATTTGTGTAATCATAAATTTACATAGGGTAATGCTGTTTTATTCATTCTGTTATATTTTCCCTTACCCCCCATCCTCCCACCCCTCTTTTCCCTCTATACAGTCCTTCCTTCCTCCATTCTTGCCCCCCTACCTAACCCTAACTCTAACCCTAACACTAACCCCTCCCACCACCCATTATGTGTCATCATCCACTTATTAGCGATATCATTTGTCCTTTGGTATTTTGAGATTGGCTTATCTCACTTAGCAGGATATTCTCCAATTTCATTCATTTGCCTGCAAATGCCATAATTTTATCAATCTTTATGGCTGAGTAATAATCCATTGTATATATATACCACAGTTTCTTTATCCATTCATCAATTGAAGGACACCTAGGTTGGTTCCACAATCTGGCTACTGTGAACAGAGCAGCTATGAATATTGATGTGGCTGTATCTCTGTAATATGCTGATTTTAAGTCCTTTGGGTATAGGCCAAGGAGTGGGATAGCTGGGTCAAATGGTGTTTCCATTCCAAGTTTTCTAAGGAGTCTCCACACTGCTTTCCAGAGTGGCTGCACTAATTTGCAGCCCCACCAGCAATGTATGAGTGTTCCTTTCTCCCCACATCCTCGCCAACACCTGTTGTTGCTTGTATTCTTGATAATCGCCATTTCTACTTGGGGTGAGATGGAATCTTAGGGTGGTTTTGATTTGCATTTCTCTTATTACTAGAGATGTTGAACATTTTTCCATATGTTTGTTGATTGCTTGTAGATATTCTTCTGTGAAGTGTCTATTTATTTCCTTAGCCCATTGGTCGATTGGATTATTTGAATTCTTGGTGTAGAGTTTTTTGAGTTCTTTATATATTCTGGAGATTAGTGCTCTATCTGAAGTATGATTGGCAAAGATTTTCTCCCAATCTGTAGGCTCTTTCTTTGCGTTGCTGACAGTTTCCTTTGCTGAGAGAAAGCTTTTTAGTTTGAATCTATCCCAGTTATTGATTCTTGCTTTTATTTCTTGTGCTATGGGAGTCCTGTTGAGGAAGTCTGGTCCTAAGCCAACAAGTTGAAGCTCTGGACCTACTGTTTCTTCTATACCATGCAAGGTCTCTGGTCTGATTCCAAGGTCCTTAATCCATTTTGAGTTGATTTTTGTGCATGGTGAGAGATATGGGTTTAATTTCATTCTGTTGCATATGGATTGCCAATTCTCCCAGCACCATTTGTTGAAGAGGCTATCTTTTCTCCATTGCATATTTTTGGACACTTTGTCTAGTATGAGAAAATTGTGTTTATTTGGGTTTGTCCTTATCCTCTATTCTGTACCATTGATCCACCTTTCTATTTTGGTACCAATATCATGGAGTTTTTGTTACTATTGTTTTGTAGTAGAGTTGAAGATCTGGTATTGCGATACCCCGTGCTTCACTCTTTCTGCCAAGGATTACTTTAGCTATTCTGGGTTTTTTATTCTTCCAGATGAATTTCATAATTGCTTGCTCTATTTCTGTAAGGTACATCATTGAGATTTTAATTGGAATTGCATTGAATCTGTATAGCACTTTTGGTAGTATAGCCATTTTGACAATATTAATTTTTCCTGTCCAGTAACATGGGAGATCTTTCCATTTTCTAAGGTTTTCTTTAATTTCTTTCTTTAGTGTTCTGTAGTTCTCATTGTAGAGGTCTTTCACCTCTTTTGTGAGATTGATTCCCAATTACTTTATTTTTTTCAATGCTATTGTGAATGGGGTAATTTTCCTAATTTCTCTTTCTGAAGATTCATCACTTATGTATAAAAATGCCTTTGATTTATGTGCATTAATCTTATATCTCGCTACTTTACTGAATTCATTCATGAGATCTAAAAGTTTTCTGGTGGAATTTCCTGGTTGCTGTAAGTATATAATCATATTATCAGCAAATAGGGATAGTTTGTGTTCTACTTTTCCTATTGGTATCCCTTTAATTTCTTTGGTCTGTCTAATTGCTCTGGCTAGAATTTGAAGAATGATATTGAAAAGAAGAGGTGAAAGAGGGCATCCCTGCCTTGTTCCATATTTGAGGGGGAATGCTTTCAGTTTTTCACCATTTAGAATGATATTAGCCATGGGCTTAGCATAGATGGCCTTTAAAATGTTAAGGAATGTTCCCACTATCCCTATATTTATAGTGTTTTGGGCATGAAGGGGTGCTGTATTTTATCAAATGCTTTTTCTGCATTTATTGAGATAATCATGTGATTCTTGACTTTAAGTCTATTGATATGGTGAATTACATTTATTGATTTCCTGATGTTGAACCAACCTTGCATTCCTGGGATGAAACCCACTTGATCATGGTGCACTATCTTTATAATATGTTTTTGTATGCGATTTGCTAAAATTTTGTTGAGAATTTTTGCATCGAATTTCTTTAAGTATATTGGTCTGGAATTTTCTTTCCTTGATGTGTCTCTGTCTGGTTTAGGTATCAGGGTAACATTGGCTTCATAGAATGCGTTTGGGAGTGTTCCTTCTTCTTCTATTTTATGGAATACTTTGAGAAGTATTGGAATGAGCTCTTCTTTAAAGGATTTGTAGAACTCGGCTGAGAACCCATCTGGTCCTGGAGTTTTCTTTGTTTGTAGACATTTGATGACTTCTTCTATTTCATTACTTGAAATTGGTCTATTTAAATTGTGTATGTCCTCCTCGTTCAGTTTAGGCAATTCATATGTCTCTAGAAACCTGTTGATGTCTTCGAAATTTTCTATTTTTTTGGAGTATAGATTTTCAAAATAGCTTCTAATTATGTTTTGTATTTCAGTCATGCCTGTTGTGATATTTTCTTGTTCATTCTTAATTTTAGTGATTTGGGTTTTCCCTTGTCTTCTCTTTGTTAGTGTGGCTAAGGTTTATCAATTTTGTTTATTTTTTCAAAGAAAAAACTATTTATTTTTTCAATTTTTTGTATTATTTCTTTTGTTTCAATTTCGTTGATTTCAGCTCCTAGTTTAGCTATTTCCTGTCTCCTGCTACTTTTGGTGTTGGTCTGTTCTTCTTTTTCCAGGGCTTTGAGCTGTAGTGTTAGGTCATTTACTTGTTGAGTTTTACTTCTTTTATTAAATGTGCTCCATGAAATAAATTTTCCTCTAAGTACTGCTTTCATAGTGTCCCAGAGATTTTGATATGATGTTTCATTGTTCTCATTGACCTCTAAGAATTTTTTAAATTTCCTTCCTAATATCTTCTGTTATCCACTCATCATATAATAGCATATTGTTTAATCTCCTGGTGTTGGAGTAGTTTCTGTTTTTTACTCTTTCATTTATTTCTAACTTCAATCCATTATGATCTGATAGAATACAAGGTAGTGTCTCTATTTTCTTGTATTTGCTAACATTAGCTTTGTGGCATAATATATGGTCTATTTTAGAGAAGGATCCAAGTGATGCTGAGAGGAATGTGTATTCGCTCTTGGTTGGATGGTTTATTCTATAAATGTCTGTTAAGTCTAAATTATTGATTGTGTTACTGAGATCTATGGTTTCCATGTTTAATTTTTGTTTGGAAGATCTGTGCAGTGGTGAGAGAGGCATGTTAAAATCACGTAGTATTATTGTGTTATGGTCTATTTGGTTTCTGAAATCGAGAAGGATTTGTTAGACATACATGGATGAGCCACTCTTTGTGGCATAGATGTTTATGATTGTTATATCTTGCTGATTTATGCTTCCCTTAAGCAGTATGAAATGTCCTTCTTTATCCCTTCTAACTAACTTTGGCTTGAAGTCCACAATATCTGAAATGAGGATGGATACTCCAACTTTTTTGCTGATTCCATGTGCATGGTATGCTTTTCCCCATCCTTTCATCTTTAGTCTATGTGTATCTCTTTCTATGAGGTGAGTCTCTTGCAGGCAACATATTGTTGGATCTTTCTTTTTAATCCAATCTGCCTTTCTATGTCTTTTGATTGATGAATTCAGTGTATTAACATTCAGGGTTATTATTGAGATATGATTTGTATTCCCATCATTTGGTTCATTTTTAAATTTTATTCATTTATTTATTTTTTTGACACAACTTGGTTCCTCGTTTATTTGATAGTTCCTTTAGGATAATTCCTCCCTTTGCTGATTTACTTCTTTGTTTTTTATATCTTCCTCATGGAATATTTTGCTGAGAATATTCTGTAATGCTGGCTTTGTTTTTGTAAATTCTTTTAGCTTTTGTTTATCTTGGAATGATTTTATTTCATCGTCAAATTTGAAGGTTAGTTTTGTTGGGTATAGGATTCTTGGTTGGCATCCATTTTCTTTCATAGCTTGAAAAATGTTGTTCCAGGCCCTTCTAGCTTTTATGGTCTGGATTGAAAAATCTGCTGATATCCGTATTGGTTTCCCCCTGAATGTAATTTGGTTCTTTTCTCTCTTTGCCTTTAAAATTCTGTCTTGATTTTGTATGTTAGGTATTTTCATTCTAATGTGCCTTGGTGTGGGTCTGTTGTAATTTTGTGTATTTGGAGTCCTATAAGCCTCTTGAACTTGATTTTCCATTTCATTCTTCAGATTTGGGAAATTTTCTGATATTATTTCATTGAATACATTGTTCATTCCTTTGGTTTGTTTCTCTAAGCCTTCCTCAATCCCAATAATTCTCAAATTTGGCCTTTTCATAATATCCCTTAGTTCTTGGAGATTCTGTTCATGATTTCTTACCATCTTCTGTGTTTGTTCAACTTTATTTTCAAGATTAAATATTTTGTCTTCAATATCCGAGGTTCTGTCTTCCAGATGCTCTATCCTCTTGGTTATGCTTTCTATGGAGTTCTTAATTTGGTTTATTGTTTCCTTCATTTCAAGGATTTCTGTTTGGTTTTTTTTTTTTCATTATCTCTAACTCTTTATTGAAATGATTTTTGCTTCCTGTATTTGCTCTTTTAACTGTCGATTGCTGCTATCATTCAATGCCTGCATTTGCTCTTTCATCTCATCTTTCAGTATCTGCATTTGCTCTTTTATGTCATCGTTTGCTTCCCTGATCATTTTAATTATGTACATTCTGAACTCCCTTTCTGTCATTTCTTCTGCCATTCTGTTGTTGTATTTCATTGATGTAACATCTAGATTTGTTTGGGACATTTTCTTCCCTTGTTTTCTCATATTGTTCAGGAATCAGTGGGTCATTAAGATATTGCAGATTTCCTCTATTGACTTATAATGTCCCTGAAGACTGCTAGTATATCCCCTTTTATCCTTCAGTAGCCTGCAGTCTTGGAGGAAGTTGATAATGCAGTGCTCCACAAAGAAGCTGCCTCTCTAGGGTTGGTGACCCTCAGGTGGGTTATATTTCCTGATAGTGGGCAGAGGTGCCTCCCCTTGTTGACCAATGGTCATCCAAAGGGGAACTAGGCTGTGAGCTGAGGCAAGACCTGTTTGTGCCTGTGTCTCTGGTTTTACGGTCCTTGTGGGAAAACCTCACCAGGTGGGGAAGACTCACCTGGTGTGGAGGTCTCGCTGGTCAGTACCCCTCCTAGAGGTTCCCTTCAATCTACAACTACCGCCTGGGCTGGGCTGTCTTCCTCTGCAATGTTCCCAGGGGCCCAGACCTACCTCCTGGGGCTGGGAGCCTCACCCTTCGCAGACGAGTCTCCTTAGGCTGCCTCTCCTCAGAGAATTTGCCTGGAGTCCTGGAAACTTTGCTCCACCCCTAGGCGTGTCTTTGTGTGGCTCTTCCACCAAGAAGCCACCTAGATCCTGGGACCCTGCTCTTCACCTAATCACCTGGCTATGCGGCCCCTCCTCTGAGCCACCACCTGTAGCCCCATACTATAACTCCGAGACCCAGAGACCTGCCACACACCTCTTCATCCAGACAGCCACCCAGTGTTCTGACGCAGTCAATAGGAGTCCAAGCAACTCACTTCGAGTCTCCTCCTCCTGCCAACCACCTGTAGCCTTAGGCAGTCACTCCGAGTCCAAGTGACCCGGACTGTTCCTCCTCCTCCTCAGGGTTGCCCCCCAGGTGTTCAGGAGTGGTTGCTTGGAGACCAAGTTACCCACTGCACTCCTCCTCCAGGCAGGCCACTGGTGTTCTGGAGTGGTTGCTTTGAGTCCAAACAACTCACCACTCGCCTCCTCCTCTGGCAACTGCCTGTAGCTCTGATGCAGTCACTCCTCGACCAAGCGACCCGCCGTGCTTCTCCTCTTCCTCCAGGCAACCCCCCGGTGTTCAGAAGTGGTCGTTCTGAGTCCAAACAGCTTGTCACACTGCTCCTCCTCTGGCAACTGCCTGTAGCTTTGATGCAGTCACTCCTAGTCCAAGCGAGCCGCTGCCCTTCTCCTCTTCCTCTGGGCACCCTCCTGGTGTTCAGAAGCAATCACTCTGAGTCCAAACAGCTTGCCACGCAACTCCTCCTCAGGCAGCCGCCCGGAGCCCCAGTTGTTGCTCGGAGTCCAAGCGCTGTGCTGAGGCACCTCTTCTACCTTGATCCCAGTTGTCCGTGTTTACCACTCCAGCGGGGGGAGGGGCATCTCACTGGGCATCTCTACTTCACAAAGTTCCCTGCATTCCAGGGCTACCGCCCCATCCGCGACACCTCCCCAAGGGGAGAGATTCACCTGGCAGCTTTGAGTTAGTCCCAAGTCTCTCACTATCTCCTCTTTTGAATCCTGCATCCTGGAGCAACATGAAATGCAGCTGCCCTCTAGTCTGCCATATTGAAACTCTAACATATTGTTTTTAACATTAAATGTTTTACAGACCCAAATATAAAACAAGATACTGATAAAAAAAATTACTGCCACTGGTTATATTTCCCCTTCTGCACAGTTTCAACAACAGATTATGTGCATACTAAAAATTTTCCCCTATTTTATTTTTGTTATTATGTTTTATGATTCAATATTTACTGACTGTCTTCTGGGTTCTCCCTTTGGGATATCCACACCACTTGCTTCCTTAATTGCCAACTTCCTTCATACATGAACCAGAAAAATACCTGAGTCTTTTTAAAGAAGCAGGTGTCTAAAAATTGTTCCATGCTTATTCTGCAGGCCCAAAGAAAGCCAATATACCAACATCTGGTCAGATAAATTAGACATCTGTCTCTCATCTGTATAATGAGATAATAGTAACTATCATTAGGGAATTAAATATGATAATGCAATTAAAATTTATTGTATTGTGCAGTATACAAACAATATTCAATAATGGTTGTATTGGTTAATATCTGTTACACCACTCTTTTCAGTCATACTATGACCAACAACTATTTAGCATCTAAAACAAAGGCATTTATTTCCTATAGTAGCAAAAAGAACTTTAAGTTAGAACTACGACACAAGACACAGGGTTTGGTTCAAACTACTGCAACCTACTGCTCTTAAGAGTTTGTAATAATTTAAGTAATAATTTCTTAATGCACTATCACTTACAAAGGCCAAGGAGTCACAATTCAAGTATTCTCTACATTGCAAATACACAATGGAAAATTGAGATTGTAGGGCTGGGGAGATTACTTAGTTGTTAGAGTGCTTGCCTTGCAAGCACAAGGCCCTGAGTTCAAACCCCAGCATCACAAAAAAAAAAAAAATGAGATGGGAGAAGAGAATGTGAGGAGGGAATGCACGAATATTTTTAAATAACCCTATTTCAACTTAGCATATGCAACAAAAAGTCCCAAATTCCAACACCACAAATTGAAGTTTCTTAAGAATAAAGAAAAAGCTAGAGATTGTACTCAATATTCTCTTCTGTAAAACTTAGTGAAAATAAGTCTGAATGTCCATCTATAAAGGATGGGAACTTGTCACACTCCACCCCCACCCCATGACTCCCAAATCCCAGTCTCAAAGTCCTGAAGAAAAGTTAAGACAGAATTCAACTAAGCACAAATCCTTCAGTGCACCACAGCACTGGAAAAGGAACACTGGGACACAGTGAAGATGAAAAGGAGCTGGGGATCTGGAGGAGTTGGTGCACTTGCTCAGGGACTGGGAGGCAAAGTCTGGGGAAGCTGGGGCCTTCCTGAGGAAGATGGGATGAGATTGGGTAAGCATTCTCCAAGGGGACCTGAACGGCATTGCAGGACAAACACCCTACACTCACAATTCTATCACCCTTTCTTCTTCCAGCAATTCCCTCCAGTTCTCCTCCATGATGACACACATGTCGTTCCATTGCCCATGGGGCCACAGAAGTCCCAGAAGCAACAGCACCAACAGTGTCAGGGAAACCAGGAGACCTCTGGAGGATGCTGCAACTGCCAACACAACAACTCAGGTGCACTGCAGCCCTGCCTCACTTCCGCTCTGATCCTCAGCTCAGCTCATGCATGTGACAGTTCAGTGAGGCACAAACACCCAGGGCAAACTCAGGGCGCATGAGCAAACCCTGCTGCCAGCAGTTACTGGAGGAGGGAAAGAGGCAAGCCATCCGACTTTAGTGCTCATGACAGATACATTTTATTTTTTAAATCTCAGGGTCTTGCCTATTTGCACATTAAAGGCAAAATGCATAGGAATATGAAAGTAAGTTAATTTTATATGTTTAAATTGCTAATTGTATTGGAATAAATTTCTGATGCTAATTTGTTAGAATTTCTATTTTTGGGGGGTGCAAATATTTTATTAACAGATCATGGTGATTATGAAATTAGGTATGTTTCAAATTTCAAAATTTTTTCCAAAAATTAAAATTTTAGATGAGAATTGACATTATTTAATTTTAATTTTCATTTTGAATCATAATAATGTTTATATTTTGGCACAGTAATTTTTAGTCCTAAGACTCGGTGTGTACAAATTAATCCTAAAGATGAAAAAGTCATATTCTTAGAGGTATTTACTTATGCTAGAAAAAATAAATAGTTGTAGCAATAGAAAAACTTAAACCACAGTTTATTACTTATGGAATATAATTCAATAATTAATATTTTTGATATGTGAGGGTAAAATTTCCTGATATGTTAAATGGCAAAATGAACTCTATTTAGTTTTTTGTAACTATTTTAACAACAAACAGTATAAAAAGTGATATATCAAGAAAAAGCACATTTCTAAAAATAGTAAGATACTATCCCTGTTAGGTTAGGATAAAAGAAATTCAGGAATGTGTTTTGCCCATGTGTTTAAATACTTTTTATTCCCCAAATTAACTTCAGTAAGCTTGTAACAAAAGTAAATTTATTTATTTTATTTTTTTATTGTAAACAAATGAGATACATGTTATATCTCTGTTTGTACATGGAGTCAAGGCATACCATTTGTGTAATCACAGGGGAATGTTGTTTGATACATTCAACCAATTTTCTCCCTTTCCCCCCCAACCCTATCAGCCCTCTTTCCCTCTGCACAGTCCTTCCTTCCTCCATTCTTGCCACCCTCCCTAACCTTAACACTAAAACTAACCCTAAACCCTAACAATAACCCCTCCAACCCCCCATTATATGTCCTCATCTGCTTATCAGCAACATCATTCGTCCTTTGTTTTTTTGAGATTGGCTTATCTCACATAGCATGATATCCTCCTATTACATCCATTTGACTGCAAATGCCATAATTTTATCATTCTTTCTGGTGAAGTAATATTCCATTGTATATATATGCCACAGTTTCTTTATCCATTCATCAATTGAAGGACATCTACGTTGGTTCCAAAATCTGGCTATGGTGAATTAAGCAGCAATGAACATTGATGTGGCTGTATCTCTGTAGTATGCACATTTAAGTCCTTTGTGTATAGGCCAAGGAGTGGGTTAGCTGGGTCAAATGATGGTTTCTTCCCAAGCTTTCTGAGAAATCTCCACACTGCTTTCCAGAGTGGTTG
>NW_025920647.1:0-40083 GCF_902686445.1 Sciurus carolinensis | reverse complement strand
CTTTTGCATGTCAATTTCCAAAAGCTGCAGTGTATCCTGAGGGACAGATTTCCCCCTCTTTACTTAAGGAGGAATATAGATGTAACTCATGTCTGAGCACAAATTTGTATCTGGGATGGAAGTTCGCCAGAAGCAGTGGTAGCAGAAATACTATGTGGGATTGAGAATATGATCAATTGGTGACTAGGAATGGAGACTTTGGGATCATTCACATATGAAACACTAGCCAATATATTCACAATCTACTGATTAATTCCTTGATCCTATTTTTTTAAATATTGTTCTGTTGGTCATTTTCTTTTGAAAAATACTAAACAGCAGAGACCTGTGTAGAATGGAGAAGCCAGTTTTGGTGATGGACCTTACAAATCATCAGGAAAGGGTGAGGCACAGGAATATTTTCCTACTGTGCTATGCGTGTTTCCCTCAGTGAGTGGGTGATTCAGCAATTTAGCCGGGTGCTGTTGTAAGATACAACAAGGCAAAGGCAAGTGTTGATGGCTCATGGGGTCTGTGGTCCCAGAATCGAAACGTGGTGGCAAAAAGAAAACGTTCCTCATCCAGTTTCAATATTCGGCTCCTTATGATTTCAGTTATTACTCTCAAGATTCATTACAGAGAGAATGTGGCTGAAAGTCATATCCTTCATCCTACATTCATTCAGGTGCATTCCCTTCCACTCAGAAAAATGCATCGGATGCTTACCAGTTCTCCTGTGATATGAGAAACATTCATGGGAGAAGTCCTCTAATCAAAGGGGTGGGAGCAGGCTCTGGGCAGCTAGATTGTGAAGGGTGAGGGGCTTCTAGCCTCCGGTAGGAGGTGGCAGCTGGTTGCACACCCCAGAGGGATTGTGAAGCCTTGGGCAACATGAACTTTGAAGACCAGCTCAGGTGACATGGCTCCAGCACTCCAGATTCCACCTGAGGTCACAGAGGAGTGGCCTGAGAACACGGTGGCATCAGGGATCCCATTGAAACCAGAGAATATTCAGCTCCTTTCTGCTTCAAGCCCACATTCAAGACCAGCACTGGCTCAGCTGGGAGCGTAGGAGGACAGTCGAAGGGAGCGGGTGCCAGGGTCTTGTGTTTTTAAAGAAATGATTCTATCCTTGTTGCCTGGGCAACCAGAAACCAGGTGGTAAGCGGTATTCAGCCCCGTGGGCGATAAATCCCTCCATATCCAGGCAAGAAAAGGATTCCCACTGAAACCTGACAGCTCGCACTTCCACCCAGGCCCGCTAGGTGGTGCTGTGCTCCATTGGTCTGACCATTCATACTGATAGCCCACTCCCCTGGTTCCACTGCAGGCTATTAGCCCCCACAAGGTCCATTGGAACAGGCTGGGACCGAGCGGTGCCTGCGAAGACGTGGCTCAATAAGCTGACCACCGGCACCAGTGGATTTGCACTATGACTCCACTCCTCAAGGACTGTAAATGCCCGGCTTCTCTTCAGCATCAGGAAACTAGCCTAGAGGCCTAGCAGCCATACAGAGAGATGGGTGGAGAGCGCTCAGCTCAGCAGAGCATGCAGTGCAGCATCGGGGCTTAAGTGATCAATCAATTGGGACACATCACATTCCATCTCTCGGGTTTCCCCTACTAACTTACAAATCTGCAATGGGGACAACTGAAAAATGGGATGTGTGTGTTTCACGTGAAGGTGTTTGGCTCCTCATCTGGCTCATGAAGAATAGAGGGAGTCATTCACTCAGCACGTTGGACGGATGACAGAACTGAACTGACAAGAAAGGAGAGTAATTCTGAGCTCACTCCAACTGCAAGGCCCCACCTGCTTGGCTGCTGCATTAGGACTCTGATGCACCCAGAAACTTGCCTGGTGGGATTTTTCCAGTGGCCCATAAAAACAACTCAAGATGCAGAAATGTCTTTCCAATCTGCATTCACACAATGGTTCAACTTCTTGAGCAGACAAATGCCCCTCAGTCCCAAGGGTCTTGAGATATTGTCAGGAAACATCTCACCAGCCCCGAAGGGAGCAGCCTACAAGCCCATGAATTAAATAAAAGCCTGGTGATGGCATGATGAGCACAGTTTCACAGGGCATAATACCAACTTTGAACATAGACCCTTCTGAAAGTGGAATGGTGCAGAGCTTCTAAACTGAATTTTCAAAAGTGGAGAGTAAGGACATTTGGGGGGTGAGAAAAGCTGCAGAGGGTCTTCCTGGAAAACTTCTTCAGAGAAGAGACTATGAAACTCAACATTGTTCTTGTTCAACCCAAAAATTCCTCTATATATATACATCCTCATCATACACTACTAACACAGAAAGTATTTATTGTCTGTTCATTCTGTATGCAACAATGAAGACCAACCCTAATGTCATTGCAAGTACAGCAGTGCCCCCAAAATGTCCTGTTTCTTTCTGTTGCTCCCAACGGACAGTCAAATATACGTATACTGATTCTTATACTTTTCTGTCATGAGAACCATGAGCCAAAGCTTTCCTAACATCACAGCTTCCACACCAAGACCTTCAATTTAAACCAGCTGATCCTGGAATATGCAAGCCTCATCCCTGGCTCTCTGAATGAAGAGTCCACCACATTCTCAGGAAAGTAATTTCCCAAAAGACTATGAATATTCAAGTGTGAAGAACCTAGATTGCAAAACATGAATATCAAACCAGAAGTGGTTCCATGATAACCAACACTTTATGAATATCAAAACAGAAGTGGTTCCATGATAACCAACACTTTAATAGTACTCTTGAGAAGAAAAAGCATACCTCAAGCATTTGAAAAGTGTCAAATACACTTTCTTTTCTGACATGTTTCTACACCACCCACATTCCTTATGCCTAATGTCTCTTGTTTCCTCCTTCTGGTGTGAGATCTTGGAAAGAGGTGTTTTGTGTCATTTCTTCCCCTCCAAAGCACAATGCATTCATTCCCAGATGCCCAGTAAACATGAGAGCAACTCACACCCCGAGTACTTGTTATGCTTCACCCAATTCTAGGCTGCATCTCTTTAGAAGGTCCATCAAAATTAACAAGAGTGCCTAAAAGGTCTTGATTCCTCTTGATACTGGAGCTCCAATGATATTGGGAGAGCAGGTTGTAAAACCCCATGATAGTACTGAATCCTACCAGTAGAGGCTCACATCAAACCAGTCTCAAGTCTACCATTTTTCATCAAGAATTCACAAGTAAGCCACTGCAAAGCCAAACTGTCAGAGAAACTCCAGGGACAAGAGTGGCTGACTTTTGTGTTCACCACATGGTTTTCCAGTGTTCATTGAGGTTCACGTGGAAAGTGCTCAAGTGTGCAAGCCCCCTTCATTGGCAGAGGGTATGGAAGTATATCCAAAAAGCCTGTAAAGAGCCAGGTGTATGTGCGGTTGTCATTTTGAATTTCCTGCCATGGAAACTTGTTGAACAATGGGCAGGGGAGGAGGGTGGTGAAGAATTATTGGCATAAGCATTCTCATGAGAGTCCTGAGATCTCTACCTAAGGAGAGTAGAGTGAGGACTTGGAAGTAGTTCTCTGAAGAAATGCCGGTGAGTTTGCAGCACTGCTATCTTGGAGCACAATTGCAAACTGAAAGGTGTCCGTGGAAATGGGTTGCACGTGAAACTGTTGTTGTTTTCCAGTGTTGATTCATTTGTGAGGAGAGGAGAAAAGAAAAGTAAGAGGTGAGAGGATGGATCGTCGGGAGTCCCCTATTTGGTCTCATTTGTCTGTTTGTAATTTCCCTGAACTAAAAGTGCTGCTGGGGTCTTGAACCCTGGTTTCAAGCATGGGAGGTAGGCACCCTCCATGATAGACTATAATGCCAGTACACAAACTTCTGCTCTGAGTTACTACTCTTGATATCTTGCAGTCCCAATTGGTGAAAAAGTATGCAGAGAAGTAATCATGACCCAGCCAAACAATATCTAAGGAATTCTTAATCCTCTTGTTCATGACAATCCAGCAAGGAACTCTTTTGCTTGTCAATTCCCAAGAGCATGGTGTGTCCTGAGGGACAGATATTTCCCCTCTTTGCTTAAGGAGGAAAATGGATGCAACTCATGTCTGAGAACAAATTTGTATCAGTGATCCAAGGACGCCAAATGAAGGGGCAGCAGAAAGTCTATGTGGGATTCAGAATATGCTCCATTAGTGACTACGAATGGAGACTTTGGGATCACTCACATATGAAACACTAGCCAATATATTCACAAACTACTGATTAATTCCTCGATGCTAATTTTTAACATTGTTCCGTTGGTCATTTTCTTTTGAAAAATTCTAAACAGCAGAGACCCGTACACAATGGATAAGCCAGTTTTGGTGGTGGATCTTGCCCATCATCTCAGGAAAGGGTGAGGCAGAGGAAGATTTTCCTACTGTGCTATGCCTGTTTTCCTCAGTGAATGGGTGCTTCAGCAATTTAGTCAGATGCTGTTGTGAGATACAACAAGGCAAGGGCAAGTGTTGATGGCTCATGGGGTCTGGGGTCCCAGAAGCGAAGCCTGGTGGCAAAAAGAAAACATTCCTCATCCAGTTTCAATTTTTGGCTCCTTATGTTTTCAGTTATTACTCTGAAGATTCATTAACAGAGAGAGCATGGCTGAAAGTCATATCCTTGATCCTACATTCATTCAGGTGCATTCACTTCCACTCAGAAAAACGCATCAATTGCTTACCAGTTCTCCTGTGATATGAGAAACATTCATGGGAGAAGTCCTCTAATCAAAGGGGTGGGAGCAGGCTCTGGGAAGCTAGGTTGTGAAGGGTGAGGGGCTTCTAGGCTCCGGTAGGTGGTGGCAGTTGGTTGCACACCCCAGAGGGTTTGTGAAGCCTTGGGCAACATGAACTTTGAAGACTGGCTCAGGTGACATGGCTCCAGCACCCCAGATTCCACCTGAGGTCACAGAGGAGTGGCCTGAGAACACAGTGGCGTCACGGATCCCATGGCAACCGGAGAACATTCAGCTCCTTTCTGCTTCAAGCCCACATTCAAGACCAGCACTGGCTCAGCTGTGAGGGTAAGAGGACAGAAGAAGGGAGTGGGTGCCAGGGTCTTGTGTTTTTAAAGAAATGAATCTATCCTTGTTGCCTGGACAACCAGATACCAGGTTGTAAGTGGTATTCAGCCCTGTGGGCGATAAATCCCTCCATATCCAGGCAGGACCAGGGTTCCCACTGAAGCCTTACACCCAGGCCCTATTGGTGGTGCTGTGCTCCATTGGCCCCACCATTCATAGTGATAGCCTGCTCACCTGGTTCCACTGCAGGCTATTATTCCCCACAAGGTCCAGTGGAACAGGCTAGGACCAAGTGGTTCCTGAGAAGACGTGGCTCAACAAGCTGACCACTGGCACCAGTGGATTTACACTAGGACTCCACTCCCCAAGGACTGAAAATGCCCAACTTCTCTTCAGAGTCAGGAAACTAGCCTAGAGGCCTAGCAGCCACACAGAGAGATGGGTGGTGGCTCTAAGCTCAGCAGAGCATGCAGTGCTGTGGTGAGCGCTCAGCTCAGCAGAGCATGCAGTGCAGCATTGGGGCTTAAGTGATCATTGAATTGGGACACATCACATTCCATCTGTCGGGTTTACCCTACTAACATACAAATCTGCAAAAGAGACAGCTGAAACATGGGACATGTGTGTTCCATGTGAAGGTGTTTGACTACTCTGCTGGCTCATGAAGATTGGAGGGAGTCATTCACTCAGCATGTTGGACGGAGGACAGAACGTACCTGACAAGGAAGGAGAGTAGTTCTGTGCTCACTCCAACTGCCAGGTCCCACCTGCTTGGCTGCTGCATTATGACTCTGCTGCACCCAGAAACTTACCTGGTGGGATTTTCCAACGACCCGACAAACCAACTCAAGATGCAGAAATGTCTTTCCAATCTACATTCACACAATGGTTTGACTTCTTGACCAGTCAATTGCCCCTCAGTCAAAAGGGTCCGTGAGATATTGTCAGGAATCATCTAAACAGCCCCCAGAGGCAGCATCCTACAAGCCCGTGAATGAAAAAAAAGCCTGGTGATGGCATGATGAGCACAGTTTCACAGGGCATAACACCATCTTTGAACATAGATCCTTCTGAAAGTGGAATGGTGCAGAGCTTCCAAAGTGAATTTTCAAAAGGGGAGAGTAAGGACATTTCTGGGGTGAGAAAAGCTGCAGAGGGTCTTCCTGGAAAACTCCTTCAGAGAAGAGACTATGAAACTCAACATTGTTCTTTTTCAACCCACAAATTCCTCGATATATATACATCCTCATCATACACTACTAATAAAGTAGTTATTGTCTGTTCATTCTGTATGCAACCATGAACACTAACCCTAATGTCAATGCAAGTACAGCAGTGCCTCTAAAATGTCCTGTCTCTTTCTTTTGCTCCCAACGGACAGTCAAATATACGTATACTGATTCTTATATTTTTCTGGCACGAGAACCATGAGCCAAGGCTTTCCTAACATCACAGCTCCCACACCAAGACCTACAATTTAAACCAGCTGATTCTGGAATATGCAATCCTAATCCCTGGCTCTCCAAATGAAGTGTTCACCACAATCTCAAAAAAATAATCTCCCAAAGGTCTATGAATATTCAAGTGGGAAGACCCTACATCTCAAAACATGAATATCAAACCAGAAGTGGTTCCAATGTAACCAACACTTTAATAGAATTACTGAGAAGATAAAGCATACCTCAAGCCTTTGGAAAGTGTCAAATCACTTTCTATTCTGACATGCTTCTATCCCCGCCCACATGCTGTATGCCTGTCTCTTTTTTCCTCTTTCTGGTGTGAGATCTTGTAAAGAGGTGTTTTGTGCCATTCCTTACCCTCCAAGGGACAATGCATTCATTCCCAGATCCCCGGTAAACATGAGTGCCGGGGTCCAGCCCTAGCAGGAGTCCATGGGTTCCACACCGGTAAACAGGGTGCGGGGAGACAGCGTCGGCGATGGATGGAGAATGAAAGACACAGACTCTAGTTCTGGTGCAATCAATCCCACTTTATTCTGGGGAAGGCTGGGTTTATATACATTTTTCTTCAGGCTATAATGACAATCTTGTGGTTAATATTAAAGAAGTTTTCAAAGCACAGGCAGAAACTGTTTTTAACAAGGAACAGAAAATTATGAGAAAACAGTAACCTTACAGATTATCCTTACCTATTCACAATTGTTTTAAGAATATCTAACTACCTCAGTGAACTAATACAATATTTACTTCCTTAATATCTAAACTCTATGTGACCTAAAACTATTCTTAATATTCTCATGGTTAAAACAATAGACAAGTAATCTCATGTGACTATCTCTACTAGGTCCATCTGGTTAATATCTGAATTGCTGAGTTAAGGGGTACAGGAGGGCAGCGGTCCCAATTGTAATTGTGTACCAACGTTTATTATAGGGGTGACATATTTTTAGTAGGAAGGAAGGAATGTTATGAAACCTTATTCTTATACCTCACCACCACACATGAACAAAACCATTGTTAAAATTTAACCAACCTGTTGGAGACAAAGGCAGATTTACAACTATTTTCTCCAGAGGCTTTCAGGGACTCATTGCACGGTTGCAAAATTATTTTTAATTTTGTTAGTGGTAAAGACCCATTGTCTTTCAGATTGTAGGTAATATTTTCTGGAATTTTTGTTGTATTCCCTTCATCCCCTTAAGCAATCTGTTCAGACTGAAATGAGTAATATATTATCAGAGAAACACAGCAGAGAAAACACCATGCTTTGGAGCAAAACATCCGGCAATTCCTTTTAGGATGAGCCTTTGCAATCATCCTCCAGAGGATCTTTGTCAAGCACTGGATGGAATTCTGGACGCCCCCGCAGCTCCCCCTTTCTTATTTTGTAAAGTGAAGAGGCCTTCTTGAATTTTTACTCTTTTGACTAGTCTGAGGATTACTCGGAGGACGAGTGGAAGATAAAGAATTAAAATTAAAATACATACTCCAATCAAGCCATATTGTAATATTGTATTTAGGAATGTACTATTAAATATAGTTGTTTTTATATTATGAAACATTTGGGAGGCCAAATTATCTGCTGGAACAACCGAGAGATGAGCCTGACTCAACATTCTTATATGTAGTTGTAAAGCATTGATATCTGGTGCTACATTAGTATTATTCCAAACTCCTCTAAGGTGAGTTTTAACTTGTTCCCAATTAGTATTATTATCAACCTTTAAAGGAGTAATACAAATCCATTTATAGTTAGCATGACATCTAGTAGTCATTCTAGTTTGAATATTTTGAATCTCATTTCTCATAAAGAGAATAGCTTCTTTAAGAGCATTAATTCTAGTTTCTAATTTTTTATCAATTTGTTCTTGTGCCGCTAAAGCCACAGAGACATTATGAGATAAATCATTTACATGTGAAGCGGTATGAATTTCCTGTACAAGCGCTATGGTCGAAAGAGCTAAGGAAGTGATTATACTGATTAAAGCTGTTATTCCTAGGATCAAAGCTGCAACAAATCTTTTTGGTCTTAAAAGTTTATTAACTGTTTTTAAAATTTCAACACCTGGATCATCATACCAAGATTCTGTAAGATTGACTGGCAATATAACATAATTAGGCTGATGTACAATTAAAAACACCTTTAAATCTTTAGACATGGTTGAATTAATACAATTAGTAAGAACACAATCATGACAATAAATGTTATAAGCTTCCTTATTTTTAGTGATATTGAAATTATTTATGGTAGACATAAGAATAGCATGAGGAGCATTTATACAAGCACGTACTGCAAAGTCATTAGGTTTACTTAACTTAGGTCTTTGTAGTAATACTACATTAGTAGCTGCTAATAGTTTATACAAGTCAGGAAAGTAAGAGAATTTACCATTTATAAGGTCACTCCGATAGATGGGTGTTACCCATCCAGGAGTAAACCATCTATGAATAGGCTCATTGGTATGAAAAGGGTTAAAATTAAAATGTACTGTTTTATTTTGTCTTATCTTTAACCAAAGTTTATAATCAAAATCAGGAGAAGACACAGAATAATCTGTAATAGTAGTAGCAGAGCCTTGTGGCTTAAACTGTAGTGCAGTATGATGAAAACCACATTCAAACCATTTTGGGAAATCTCTTTCTAAATTGAGTAGATTCCAAGAGCTGTCTTTACGACTGTTAAAGTTGTCACACGGTTTAAAAGGAGGCGGTAAAGCCACTGAAATATTTGTATCATTATAATTAGCATATCCAAGTGAGGTTATCTCTAGGGACCATATATCTCTTTCGTTGTCTTCTTCTCCTGGAGAATCAGTAATGTAAGTCCTATAACTTAAAGGGAGACATCCCAATGGCACATGTAGATTATCTGTACTAAAGCACATTGGTGTCTCTTCAGTAATTCCATGAAATGTAATTGTAAATGCTATTTTATGTGGTATTAAAGAATCTGAAATCCCTCCAAGTAATTGAGGCTCATTAGTAAATAGTTTAATATTAGATCTGCTCCAAGTAGTTGGATGCCGTAAGGGAGGATTTGGAAAATAAGTCCAGTAAGCTTTCCCTTCATTATCATAAGCATGAATAGACAGTACCTGAGTTGAAATGAGAGCAATCAAAGCAAAAAACAAAGCCTCTGGGGTTTTAGGTTTGAGCTGTTCACCAGGTGTTCAGCAGCAGCAGTGAGGCGTTTCACTTGTCCCCAAGTGGGCAGGTCTGAATTGTGAGTTGCAGATGATTGTGCAAGATGCAACTTTTTCATCTTAAATACTAGTCCGTTTTCGTCCATCTGATTGGGTTGGTAAGGGATCCAATACTTTTTGTTCTTCCTACTTTGAATAGGGCTCATTGTAGTGATGTATCAATCTGTCTGGAATCCACCAAGGTGTTTCTGCATCCTGTGGAAATACACAAGCATAGCCTCGACCGGAGGTTAGCAAGACATCAGGTGCTCTCCATTTACCAGATAATAAATCTTTCCATTTTACTAAACTTTGTTTTGACCTTTTACTTTCCCAATGTCTCATCATTGCAGTATTTCCCTCCTTATCAGTATTTAGATGATTTAAAACAAATAAAGCATGTTGTAAAATATGATGTGGGTAAGAGTATTTAAGCTCTCCCTCCTTTAGCTTATTTATTTGTATTTTTAATCTTTGGTGGCTCCTTTCTACTATTGCTTGTCCTTGTGGGTTATAAGGAATTCCTGTAGAATGAGAAATATTAAACCTGGAACAGAAATCTTTAAATGTTTTTGATGTATAAGCAGGAGCATTATCAGTTTTTAATTTTTTAGGCATTCCTAAAACAGAAAAACAAAGGAATAAATGTTGAATCACATCCTTGTAGGCTTCCCCAGTTCTGGCTGAGGCCACAATAACATGAGAAAAGGTATCAACTGTAACATGAACATAAGACAATTTTCCAAATTCTGATATATGAGTTACATCCATTTGCCATAAGACATTAGGTAAAAGTCCTCGAGGATTAACTCCCATCTGTGGAGAAGGAATAAATTTAGGACAAATATGACAATTTTAAACAATAGTTCTGGCTTCTTCTCTAGAAATATGAAATTGTTTTGTAAGGCAGATGAATTTTGATGATGATTTTTGTGTGATATAATAGCTTCTTCTTCTATAGCTGTTAAAATAAAATTTTTAGTTAAGTGATCAGCATGGGTATTCCCCTGAGCAAGGGGACCAGGTAATCCAGAATGTCCCCGAATATGACCTATAAAGAAATGTGAAGTTCTGTTACGAATTAGATATTGAAGTTCTTGTAACCTATGTATAATTTTAGATGAAAAGGAGAGCGTTGCTGTTTCTATGGTTGGAAACAGTTTAACAATGTATAGTGAGTCTGTGTAGAAGTTAAAGGGTTGAGCAACAGTCTTGAAAACATAGATGACTGCTTCTAATTCAGTTCTTTGTGCAGAAGTTTCTTGTGTCCATAGAACTGTGGTTGAGAATTAATTATTGTAACTGCTTTTCCATTTGATGACCCATCTGTAAATATGAACATAGCATTGTTAATTGGAGTTGAGGAGCATCATTTAGGAAATATTATTCCTGTTTGAAGTAAAAAATGTAGTAAAGGATTATTGGGCAAGTGGAAAGAAATTTTTCCTGTAAAATTTAGAAATGCAATAGCCAATTGATCATCAATTTGTAATAATTGGTCAAATTGTTCTCTTGTGTAAGGAATAATTATTTCATGCATTTCACAAGCAAACAATTCTTTACTTCTAAATCTAGACTTTAATACCAAAGAAGCTACCACAGTAGGATAAGACATTAATATTTTCTTTCCTGATACTGGTAAGTGTATCCATTCAAGTGGATCATTTTGCCATAAGTAACCTGTTGGAGTATGTTTCATTTTTAGCACAATAAAAACCCAAGGCAAGTTATAATTAACTTGTTGCAAGTAATGTTTTTGAATTGCAGTTTCAACAACTGTAAGGCTTGTTCTCCTTCTTTAGTTAATATTCTACTTGAGTTAGGATCTGAATCACCCTTTAGTATTTCAAACAAAGGTTTTAAATCATTAGTTGAGAGTTTTAAATAAGGTCTAATCCAATTTATATCTCCCAATAATTTTTGAAAATCATTTAACGTTAATAGTTTGTCTTTTTGAATTTGTAACTTTTGAGAGCTGACACAATCTGTTTTTATAGTTCTTCCTAGATAATTATAAGGAGGTTCCTGTTGAATTTTTTCAGGAGCCACTATCAGACCCTACCTCTGTAAATCTTTAATTAAATTCTGTAATATTATTTGTAACAAATGGCTTTGAGAATGTGCAATCAATATATCATCCATATAGTGAATCATATAGCAGTCTGGATACTTTTGTCTACAATTAATTAAAGCTTGATCTACAAATTTTTGACATAATGTAGGACTATTTTTCATTCCTTGAGGTAATACTTTCCATTGAAATCTTTGATAAGGCCTTTGTAAGTTAGGCGATGGTAAGCTAAAAGCAAAATGCCATCTATCTAGTTTAGCTAAAGGGATAGTAAAGAAGCAATCTTGTAAATCAATGATTATAATATGATAGCCTTTAGGGACAGCCACAGGAGAAGGACATTCTCCACTAGCTGCAGAGTATAAGGGGAAGTAGGTCCTAAATCTTTTACAGCTGTTTTTAGTTCTTTTAATATTTTAAAAGAGAGAGGCTCCCAATGAGGCTATCCTCCCTCATCTATAGCCCATACTATGGGGCAACAAATACTAACATCTCCCTGTTTTTGTGCCTCACGAACAGCACCTAGAAATCCTACCTTTTGGACTTTCCTTTTTATTTTATCTGGGGGTTTAGGAAGGGCCGGCACAACAGGAGCCACCAAAGGTGGATCCTCATTATGATATCTGAAAGCAGCTTCTTCCAAATCCTCCTCATCAGTCGGGGAGAGCTGATCAGGTAGACTTTTCTCCCTTTTGCCATCTTCATCATCGTCTGATTCACTTTCACTTTCACTCTGAGTTTCCTCCGTATATTTTTTAACCGAGGCTGTCAGCAAAGGCTCCTTTTCTGACATTTCGTCTGGTGATCTTACCCTTTTACTTAGCTGCTCACTTTCATGTCTAGGGTCTAAACAGTCCCTAAAAAGATTCCACAATGCAAAAGCATCCGTGGGGCCTCTTTCATTGTCATATAATCTATGATATGCATGCATAGCATCGCCTACCTTTTTCCAGGTTTTAACATCTAAGTTTCCCTGTTCAGGAAACCAAGAGGCACATTCTTGCACAAAATGAAAAAATCTTTTTAATTGAGCTGTTCCTACATGCATTCCTCTTTTAGTTAATAAGTGCTTAGCAATATCAATAAATTATGTTCTTTCTTTGCTTTCACTACCTCCCATGGTAGCTGTTCTTTCTATCCCTGCCTATCCTTTCTCGGCCTTCTCTACCGAGGGGTCCGCGGCACCTCAGGCAGGATCCTAGCTGTCTTGAAAAGGAAAGAAATTAATAATAAATGGGGGGTTTACCAGAGTGCCCCATGTTGGGCGCCACTTGCTGGGGTCCAGCCCTAGCAGGAGTCCATGGGTTCCACACCAGTAAACGGGGCGCAGGGAGACAGCGTCGGCGATGGATGGAGAATGAAAGACACAGACTCTAGTTCTGGTGCAATCAATCCCACTTTATTCTGGGGAAGGCTGGGTTTATATACATTTTTCTTCAGGCTATAATGACAATCTTGTGGTTAATATTAAAGAAGTTTTCAAAGCACAGGCAGAAACTGTTTTTAACAAGGAACAGAAAATTATGAGAAAACAGTAACCTTACAGATTATCCTTACCTATTCACAATTGTTTTAAGAATATCTAACTACCTCAGTGAACTAATACAATATTTACTTCCTTAATATCTAAACTCTATGTGACCTAAAACTATTCTTAATATTCTCATGGTTAAAACAATAGACAAGTAATCTCATGTGACTATCTCTACTAGGTCCATCTGGTTAATATCTGAATTGCTGAGTTAAGGGGTACAGGAGGGCAGCGGTCCCAATTGTAATTGTGTACCAACGTTTATTATAGGGGTGACATATTTTTAGTAGGAAGGAAGGAATGTTATGAAACCTTATTCTTATACCTCACCACCACACATGAACAAAACCATTGTTAAAATTTAACCAACCTGTTGGAGACAAAGGCAGATTTACAACTATTTTCTCCAGAGGCTTTCAGGGACTCATTGCACGGTTGCAAAATTATTTTTAATTTTGTTAGTGGTAAAGACCCATTGTCTTTCAGATTGTAGGTAATATTTTCTGGAATTTTTGTTGTATTCCCTTCATCCCCTTAAGCAATCCGTTCAGACTGAAATGAGTAATATATTATCAGAGAAACACAGCAGAGAAAACACCATGCTTTGGAGCAAAACATCTGGCAATTCCTTTTAGGATGAGCCTTTGCAATCATCCTCCAGAGGATCTTTGTCAAGCACTGGATGGAATTCCGGACGCCCCCGCACATGAGAGCAACTCACACCCCGAGTACTTGTTATGCTTCAACCAATTCTAGGCTGCATCTCTTGAGGAGGTCCATCAAAATTAGCAAGATTGCCTAAAAAGGCTCCATTCCTCTTGACACTGGAGCTCAAATGATATTAGGAGAGTTGGTTTTAAAACCCCATGATACTCCTGAATGCTTCCAGGAGAGACTCACATCAATTCAGCCCCAAATCTTACATTATTCATCAAGAAGTCACAAGCAATCCACAGCCAAGTCAAAATGTCAGTGAAACTCCAGAGACAAGAGCGGCTGTCTTTTGTGTTCACCTCTTTGTTTTCCAGTTGACATTAAGGTTCACGTGGAAAGTGCTGAGGTGTGGAAGCCCCCTTCTCTGGCATAGGTTTTGGGAGTATATCCAAAAAGCCTACAGAGGGGCAGGTGTAAGTGCGGTTGTCATTTTGAATTTCCTGCCATGGCAAACTGGTGAAGAATGTGCAGGGGAGGAAGGTGGTGAAGAATTATTGGCATTAGCATTCTCATGAGAGACCCAAGATTTCTGTCCTAAGGAGAGTAGAGTGAGGTCTTGGAAGTAGGTCTCTGAAGAAATGTTGTTGAGAGTGGAGCACTGTTCTCTTGGAGGAGATTTTCAAACTGAAAAGTGTCCGTGGAAATGGGTTGCATGTGAAACTGTTGCTGTTTTCCAGTGTTGATTCATTTGAGGAGAGGAGAAAAGAAAAGTAAGAGGTGAGAGGATGGAGGGTTGGGAGTCCCTGATTCGGTCTCATTTGTTTGTTTGTAATTTCCCTGAAGTAACTGTGCTGCCGGAGTCTCAAACCCTGGTTTCGAGCTTGGGATGCAGACTCTCTACGTGATGGGCTATAATGCCAGTACACGAAAGTCTTCTCTGAGTTACTACACTTGATCACTTACAGTCAGATTTGGTGAAAAAGTTTGCAGAGATGCAATCATGACCAAGCCAACAATGTCTAAAAAATTCTTAATCCTCCTGTTCATGACAATCCAGCGAGGATCCCTTTTGCATGTCAATTCCCAAGAGCCACGGTGTGTCCTGAGGGACAGATTTTTCCCTCATCGCCTGAGGAAGAAAATGGATGTAACTCATGTGTGAGCACAAATTTGTATCAGGGATCCAAGGACACCAGAAGCAGCGGCAGCAGAAACACTATGTGGGATTGAGAATATGCTCAATTGGTGACTACGAATGGAGAATTTAGGATCATTCACATATGAAACACTAACCAATATATTCAAAATCTATTGATTAATTCCTTGATCCTTTTTTTAAAATATTGTTCCCAGAGGAGAGGCAGCCTAAGGAGACTCGTCTGCAAAGGGTGAGGCTCCCTGGCCCAGGAGGTAGGTCTGGGCCCCTGGGAACGTTGCCTGGGAAGGCTGCCCTGCCCAGGTGGCAAGATACCCTTCTCCCCACTGGAGCAGTGAACACGGACAGTGGAGAACTTTGCAGAGGAGGCCGCGAAGCACAATGCTTGGTTTCAGAGTAAACCGCCGAGCTTCGGTGACTGACCAGATAATGTCCTGCATAGGCAGGTGATTAGGTGCAGAACAGGGTCCAAGGTCTTATGCAGCTTTTCAGTAGAAGAGCTGCAGAGTCAAGCTGAGGGGTGGAGCGAAGGTTCCAGGACTACGGGCAGATTCTCTGAGGAGAGGCAGCCTAAGGAGACTCATCTGCGAAGGGTGAGGCTCCCAGGCCCAGGAGGTAGGTCCGGGCCCCTGGGAACGTTGCCTGGGAAGGCTGCCCTGCCCAGGCGGTAATTGTGGACTGAGGGGAACCTCTAGGAGGGGAACTGACCAGCAAGACCTCCCCACCAGGTGTGTCTTCCCCGCCGGGTGAGGTTTTCCCACAAGGACGGTAAAACCAAAGACACAGGCACAAAAGACCTTGCCTCAGCCCGCAGCCTAGTTCCCCTTTGGATGAACATTGGTCAACAAGTGGAGGCACCTCTGCCCACTAGCAGGGAATATACCCCACCTGAAGACCACCACCCCTAGAGAGGCAGCTTCCTTGGGGAGCACTGCATTATCAACTTCCTCCAAGACTTCAGGCTACTGAAAGATAAGAGAGGATACACTAGCAATCTTCAGGGACATTATAAGTCAATAGAGGAAATCTGCAACATCTCAGCAGTCCACTGATACCTGAACGACATGAGAAAACAAGGGAAGAAAATGCCTCAAACAAATCTAGATGTTACATCAATAAAATCCAATGACAGCATGGCAGAAGAAATGTCAGAAAGGGAGTTCAGAATGTACATAATTAAAATGATCAGGGAAGCAAGCGATGAGATGAAAGAGCAAATGCAGGCATTGAATGATTGCACCAATCAACATTTAAAAGAACAAATACAGGAAGCAAAAGACCATTTCAATAAAGAGTTAGAGATATTGAAAAAAAAACAAACAGAAATCCTTGAAATGAAGGAAACAATAAACCAAATTGAGAACTCCATAGAAAGCACAACAAATAGGATGGAATACCTGGAAGACAGAACCTCAGATATTGAAGACAAAATATTTAATCTTGAAAACAAAGTTGAAAAAACAGAGAAGATGGTAAGAAATCATGAACAGAATCTCCAAGAACTATGGGATATCATGAAAAGGCCAAATTTGAGAATTATTGGGATTGAGGAAGGCTTAGAGAAAAAAACCAAAGGAATGAACAATCTATTCAATGAAATAATTTCAGAAAATTTCCCAAATCTGAAGAATAAAATGGAGAATCAAGTTCAAGAGGCTTATAGGGCATCAAATACAGAAAATTACAAAAGACCCACACCAAGACACATTATAATGAAAATACCTAACATACAAAATAAAGACATAATTTCAAAGGCTGTGAGAGAAAAGAACCAAATTACATTCAGGGGGAAACCAATACAGATATCAGCAGATTTTTCAATCCAGACCTTAAAAGCTAGAAGAGCCTGGAATAACATTTTTCAAGCCCTAAAAGAAAATGGATGCCAACCAAAAATCTTATACCCAGCAAAACTTACCTTCAGATTTGTTGATGAAACAAAATCCTTCCATGATAAATAAGCTAAAAGAATATACAAAACGAAAGCCAGCATTACAGAACATTCTCAGCAAAATATTCCATGAGAGGAAGTCTGGTCCTAAGCCTACATGTTGAAGCTCTGGACCTACTTTTTCTTCTATAAGGTGCAAGGTCTCTGGTCTGATTCCGAGATCCTTAATCCATTTTGAGTTTAGTCAACATGTAGGCTTAGGACCAGACTTCCTCAACAGGACTCCCATAGCACAAGAAATAAAAGCAAGAATTAATAACTGGGATAGATTCAAACTAAAAAGCTTTCTCTCAGCAAAGGAAACTATCAGCAATGCAAAGAAAGAGCCTACAGAGTGGGAGAAAATCTTTGCCAATCATACTTCAGATAGAGCGCTAATCTCCAGAATCTATAAAGAACTCAAAAAACTCTACACCAAGAATGTAAATAATCCAATTGACAAATGGGCTAAGGAAATGAATAGACACTTCACAGAAGAAGATGTACAAGCAATCAACAAACATATGGAAAAATGTTCAACATCTCTAGTAATAAGAGAAATGCAAATCAAAACCACCCTAAGATTCCATCTCACCCCAATTAGAATGGCAATTATCAAGAATACAACCAACAACAGGTGTTGGCGAGGATGTGGGGAGAAAGGTACACTCTTACATTGCTGGTGGGGCTGCAAATTAGTGCAGCCACTCTGGAAAGCAGTGTGGAGATTCCTTAGAAAACTTGGAATGGAAACACCATTTGACCCAGCTATCCCACTCCTTGGCCTATACCCAAAGGACTTAAAATCAGCATATTACAGAGATACAGCCACATCAATGTTCATAGCTGCTCAGTTCACAATAGCCAGATTGTGGAACCAACCTAGATGTCCTTCAATTGATGAATGGATAAAGAAAATGTGGTATATATATACAATGGAATATTACTCAGCCATAAAGAACGATAAAATTATGGCATTTGCAGGCAAATGGATGAAACTGGAGAATATCATGCTAAGTGAGATAAGCCAATCTCAAAAAACCAAAGGAAGAATGATATCGCTAATAAGTGGATGATGACACATAATGGGGGTGGGAAGGGTTAGTGTTGGGGTTGGAGTTGGGTTTAGGGAGGGGGGCAGGAATGGAGGAAGGAAGGACTGTATAGATGGAGGGGAAGGGTGGGAGGGGAGGGGGGGAAGGGAAAAAATGGCAGAATGAATCAAACAACATTACCCTATGTAAATTTATGATTACACAAATGGTATGCCTTTACGCCATGTACAAATAGAGAAACAACATGTATCCCATTTGTTTACAATAAAAAGAAAAAAAAAAATATTCCATGAGGAAGAGATGAAAAACAAAGAAGCAAATCAGCAAAGGGAGGAGTTATCCTAAAGGAACTCTCAAATAAAGAGGAACCAAGTTGTGTCAAAAATAAGCAAATAAATGAATAAAATGAGTCAAATGACCGGGAATACAAATCATATCTCAATAATAACCCTGAATATTAATGGCCTGAATTCATCAATCAAAAGACATAGACTGGCAGATTGGATAAAAAAGAAAGATCCAACAATATGTTGCCTGCAAGAGACTCATCTCTTAGAAAGAGATACCCATAGACTAAAGGTGAAAGGATGGGAAAAAACTTACCATGCACATGGACCCAGCAAAAAAGCTGGGGTATCCATCCTCATTTCAGATAAAGTGGACTTCAAGCCAAAGTTAATCAGAAGGGATAAAGAAGGACATTTCATACTGCTTAAGGGAACCATAAATCAGCAAGACATAACAATCATAAATATCTATGCCCCAAACAGTGGCTCACCCATGTATGTCAAACAAATCCTTCTCAATCTCAGAAACCAAATAGACCACAATACAATAATACTAGGTGATTTTAACACGCCTCTCTCACCACTGGACAGATCTTCCAAACAAAAATTGAACAAAGAAACCATAGATCTCAATAACACAATCAATAATTTAGACTTAACAGACATTTATAGAATATACCATCCAACGAAGAGTGAATACACTTTCTTCTCAGCAGCACATGGATCCTTCTCTAAAATATACCATATATTATGCCACAAAGCTAATGTTAGCAAATACAAGAAGATAGAGACACTTCCTTGTATTTTATCTTATCATAATGGATTGAAATTAGAAATAAATGAAAGTGTAAAAAACAGAAACTACTCCAACACCTAGAGATTAAACAATATGCTATTATATGATGAATGGATAACAGAAGATATTAGGAAGGAAATTAAAAAATTCTTAGAAGTAAATGAGAACAAAAAAACATCATATCAAAATCTCTGGGACACTATGAAAGCAATACTTAGAGGAAAATTTATTTCATGGAGCGCATTCAATGAAAGAAGTAAAACTCAACAAATAAACAACCTAACACTACAGCTCAAAGCCCTAGAAAAAGAAGAACGGCCCAACACCAAAAGTAGTAGAAGACAGGAAATAGTTAAACTCAGAGCTGAAATCAATGAAATTGAAACAAAGGAAAAAATACAAAAAAATTGACAAAATAAATAGTTGGTTCTTTGAAAAAATAAACAAAATTGATAAACCTTTAGCCACACTAACAAAGAGAAGACGAGAGAAAACCCAAATCACCAAAATTTGGAATGAACAAGGAAATATCACAACAGACACGATTGAAATACAAAACATAATTAGAAGCTATTTTGAAAATCTATACCCCTACAAAATAGAATATTTTGAAGATATCAACAAGGTTCTAGAGACATATGAATTGCCTAAACTAAACGAGGAGGACATACACAATTTAAACAGACCAATTTCAAGTAATAAAATAGAAGAAGTCATCAAAAGCCTACCAACAAAGAAAAGTCCAGGACCTGATGGGTTCTCAGCCGAGTTCTACAAAACCTTTAAAGAAGAGCTCATTCCAATACTTCTCAAAGTATTCCATGAAAGAGAAGAGAAGGGAACTCTCCCAAACTCATTCTATGAAGACAATATCACCCTGATACCTAAACTAGACAGAGACACATCAAGGAAAGAAAATTTTAGACCAGTATCCTTAATGAACATTGATGCAAAATTCTTAACAGAATTTTAGCAAATTACATACAAAAACTTATTAAAAAGATAGTGCACCATGATCAAGTGCATTTCATCCCAGGGATGCAAGGTTGGTTTAACATCTGGAAATCAATAAATGTAATTCACCATATCAACAGACTTAAAGTCAAGAATCACATGATTATTTCAATAGATGCAGAGAAAGCATTTGATGAAAAACAGCACCCCTTCATGCCCAAAACACTAGAAAAAATAGGGATAGTGGGAACGTTCCTTAACATTGTAAAGGCCATATAAGCCAAGACCATGACTAATATCATTCTAAATGTTGAAAAACTGAAAGCATTCCCCCCAAAATCTGGAACAAGGCAGGGATGCCCTCTTTCACCACTTCTTTTCAATATCGTCCTTGAAACTCTAGACAGAGCAATTAGACAGACCAAAGAAATTAAAGGGATACAAATAGGAAAAGAAGAACTCAAACTATCCCCATTTGCTGATGATATGATTATATACTTAGAGGAACCAGGAAATTCCACCAGAAAACTCTTAGAACTCATAAGTGAATTTAGTAAAGTAGCAGGATATATGATCAATGCTCATAAATCTAATGCATTTTTATACATAAGTGATGAATCTTCAGAAAGAGAAGTTAGAAAAACTACCCCATTCACAATAGCCTCGAAAAAAATAAAATACTTGGGAATCAATCTCACAAAAGAGGTGAAAGACCTCTACAATGAGAACTACAGAACACTAAAGAAAGAAATTAAAGAACACCTTAGAAGATGGAAAGAACTCCCATGTTCCTGGATAGGCAGAATTAATATTGTCAAAATGGCCATACTACCAAAAGTGCTATACAGATTCAATGCAATTCTAATTAAAATCCCAATGATGTACCTTACAGAAATAGAGCAAGCAATTATGAAATTCATCTGGAAGAATAAGAAACCCAGAATAGCTAAAGCAATGTTTATCTGGAAGAGTGAAGCAGGGAGTATTGCAATACCAGAACTTCAACTATACTACAAAGCAATAGTAACAAAAACGGCATGGTATTGGTACCAAAATAGGTAGATCAATGGTACAGAATAGACGACATGGACACAAACCCAAATAAGTATAATTTTCTCATACTAGAAAGAGGTGCCAAAAATATGCAATGGAGAAAAGATAACCTCTTCAACAAATGGTGCTGGGAAAATTGGAAATGCATATGCAACAGAATGAAACTAAACCCATATCTCTCACCGTGCATGAAACTAAACTCAAAATGGATTAAGGACCTTGGAATCAGACCAGAGACCCTGCATCTTATAGAAGAAAAAGTAGGTCCAGATCTTCAACATGTCAGCTTAGGACCAGACTTCCTCAACAGGACTCCCATAGCACAAGAAATAAAAGCAAGAATCAACAACTGGGATAGATTCAAACTAAAAGACTTTCTCCGAGCAAAGGAAACTATCAGCAATGCGAAGAAAGAGCTTACAGAGTGGGAGAAAATCTTTGCCAATCATACTTCAGATAGAGCACTAATCTCCAGAATCTATAAAGAACTCAAAAACTCAACACCAAGACTACAAATAACCCAATCAACAAATGGTCTAAGGAAATGAACAGACACTTCACAGAAGAAGACCTACAAACAATCAACAAACATATGGAAGAATGTTCAACATCTCTAGTAATAAGAGAAATGCAAATCAAAACCACCTTAAGATTCCATCTCACCCCAATTAGAATGGCGATTATCAAGAATACAAGCAACAACAGGTGTTGGCGAGGATGTGGGAAAAAGGTACACTGATACACTGCTGGTGGGGTTGCAAATTAGTGCAGCCACTCTGGAAAACAGTATGGAGATTCCTTAGAAAACTTGGAATGGAACTACCATTTGACCCAGCTATCCCACTCCTTGTCCTATACACAAAGGACTTACAATCAGCATACTACAGAGATACAGCCACATCAATGTTCATTGCTGCTCAATTCACCATAGGCAGATTGTGGAAACAACCTAGATGCCCTTCAGTTGATGAATGGATAAAGAAACTGTGGCATATATATACAATGGAATATTACTCAGCTTTAAAGAATGATAAAATTATGGCATTTGCAGGCAAATGGATGAAATTGGAGAATATCATGCTAAGTGAGATAAGCCAATCTCAAAAAACCAAACGAAGAATGATCTCGCTGATAAGTGGATGATGTTACATAATGGGGCATGGGAGGGGTTAGTTTTAGGGTTAGAGTTAGGGTTAGGGAGGGGGGCAAGAATGGGGGAAGGAAGGACTGTATAGAGGGAAAAGAGGGATGGGAGGAGTGGAGGGAAGGGCAAAAATAGTAGAATGAATCAACCAACATTACCCAATGTAAATTTATGATTACACAAATGGTATGCTTCTACTCTATGTACAAACAGAGAAACAACATGTATCCCATTTGTTTACAATAAAAAAAGAAACAAAATACAGTTTGGGATTAAAACAAAAAAATATTGTTACGTTGGTCATTTTCTTTTGGAAAATTCTAAGCAGCAGAGACCTGTGCAAAATGGACAAGCCAGTTTTGGTGATGGATCTTGCCCATCATCTCAGGAAAGGGTGAGGCAGAAAAGATTTTCCTACTGTGCTATGCCTGTTTCCCTCAGTGAGGGGGTGCTTCAGTAATTTAGTCAGATGCTGTTGTGAGATATAACAAGGCAAAGGCAAGTGTTGATGGCTCATGGGGTCTGGGGTCCAAGAAGTGAATCGTGGTGGCAAAATAAAACATTCCTCATCCAGTTTCAATTTTCGGCTCCTTATGTTTTCAGTTATTACTCTCAAGAATCATTTTTGAGAAATCGTGGGTGAAAGTCATATCCTTGATCCTACATTCATTCAGGTGTATTCACTTCCACTCAGAAAAGTGCATCAGTTGCTTACCAGTTCTCCTGTGATATGAGAAACATTCATGGGAAAAGTCCTCTAATCAAAGGTTAGGGACTCTGGGCAGCTAGGTTGTGAAGGGTGCTAGGCTTCTAGCTCCAGTAGGAGGTGGCAGGCCTTGGGCAACATGAACTTTGAAGACTGGCTCAAGTGACATGGTTCATGCACCCAGATTCCACCTGAAGTCACAGAGGAGCTGCCCGAGAACATGGTGACATCACGGATTCCATGGCAGAGACCTTTCTGCTCCTAGCCCCTAGGAGCCCACATTCAAGACAAGCACGGTCTCAGCTGTGAGGATAAGAGGATAGACAAAGGGAGCGGATGCCAGTATCTTGTGTTTTTAAAGAAGTGATTCTATCCTTGTTGACTGGTCAGCTAGAAACCAGACTGTAAGCAGCATGCAGCCCCCTGGGCGATAAATCCCTCCATATCCTGGAAGGAGAGGGTTTCCCCTGAAGCCTGACAGCTCGTACTTCCACACAGACCGGCTAGGTGGTGCTGTGCTCCATTGGCCCCACCATTCACACTGACAGTCTGCTCACCTGGTTCTACTGCAGGCTATGAGCCTCCACTATGTCCAGTACAGCAGGCTGGGACCGAGGACTGCCTGAGAAGACGTTGCTCAACAACCTTACTACTGGCACCAGTGAATTTGCAATCTGACCCCACTCCTCAAGGACTGGGAATGCCCACCTTTTCTTTAGAGTCAGAAAACTAGCCTAGAGGCCTAGTAGCCACACAGAGACATAGGTGGTGAGCGCTCAGCTCAGCACAGCATGCAGTGCAGTGCCAGGCTTAAGTTATCATTGAATTGAGACACATCACATTCCATCTGTCGGGTTTCCACTACTATCCTACAATGTCTTCAAAGGAGACAGCTGGAACATGGGTTGTGCATGCTCCACGTGAATGTGTTTGGCTCCTCTGGTGGCTCATGAAGAAAGGAGGGAGTCACTCACTCAGAATGTGCAATGGAGGACAGGACGGAGCTGACAAGAAAGAAGAGTAGTTCTGTGCTCACTCCAACTGCCAGGCCCCACCAGCTTGGGTGCTACATTAGTTCTCCACTGCACCCAGCAACTTTCCTGGAGGAATTTTTCCAGGGGCACTTGAAACCATCTCAAGATGCATAAATGTCTTGCCAACCTGCATTCACACAATGGTTCGTCTTTCTGACCAGACAAATGCCCCTCGGTCCAAAGACTGTGTGCGATATTACCAGGAGTCATCTAACCAGCCCCGGGAGGGAGCAGCCTAGAAGCTGGTGAATAAAATAAAAGCCTGGTGATGTCTTGATGAGCACAGTTTCACAGGGCATACCACCAGCTTTGAACATAGACCCTTCTGAAAGTGGAATGATGCAGAACTTCCAAACTGAATTTTCAAAAGGGGAGAGTGAGGACATTTGGGGGGCAAGAAGTGCTGCAGAGGATCTTCCTGGAAAACAACTTCAGAGAGAAGACACTATGATACTCATCATTGTTCATGGTCAACCTGCAGACTCCACAACATATATTCAGCCTCATCATACACTACAAAGAGAGGAAGTAGTTATTGCCCGTTCATTCTGTATGCCACCATGAACAGTGACCCTAATTTTGTTGAAAGTACATCAATGCCCTTGCAAATTACTGTCTCTTTCTCTTGCTCCCAAGGGACAGTTGAATATATGTAGACTGAATCCTATATTTTTCTGACACAAGAACCATGAGCAAAAGCTTCCCTAACATCACAGCACCTACCCATGACCTGGAAATTAAACCAGCTGATCCTAGGATATGCAACACTAATCCCTGGCTCTCTGAATGAAGAGTGTAGCACAATCTCAGAAATTTAATCTCCAACAGGACTCTGAATATTCAAGTGTGAAGACTCTATGACAGTAAAACCTAAATATCAAAACAGAAGTGGTTCCATAATAACCCACATTTGACTAGAAATACTGAGGTGGAAAAGGGTACCAAAAGCATGAGCAAATTGTCAAACGTGTAATCTTTCTTGACTTGTTCCTTCCACTGCCAACATGCCATATACCTAATGTCTCTGATTTTCTTCTTCCAGTGTTAGATCTTGGAAAGAGGGGTTCTTGTGTCATTCCTCACCCTCCAAAGCACAATGCATTCATTCCTAGAACCCCAGTAAACATGAGAGCAGCTCACAACCCGAGTTGTTCTTCTGCTTCACCCAATTCTATGCTGCATTTCTTGAGGAAGTCCATCAATATTAACAAGAGTTTATAAATGGGCTCCATTCCTCTTGACACTGGAGCTCCAATGATTTTGGGAGAGTGGGTTGTAAATCCCCTGTGATACTCCTGAATGCTACCAATAGAGGCTAACAATGATACAGCCCCAAATCCTACCAAGATTCATCGAGAAGTCACATGCAAGCCAATGCAAAGCAAAAGTGTCAGAGAAACTCCAGGGAAAAGAGCAGCTGTCTTTCGTGTTCACCTCTTGATTTTCCAGTTGACATTGAGGTTCTCTTGGAAATTGCTCAGATGTGCAAAGTCCCCTTCATTGGCAGTGAACATGGGAGTGTGTCCAAGAAGCCAGGAGAGTTCCAGGTACAAGAGCAGGTGTCATTTCAAATCTTCTGCCACCGAAAAGTGGTGAACAATGCGCAGTGTATTAAGGGGTTGAAGTATGATTCGCATAAGCATATTCGTGAGAGACCTGTGATCTCTGTCCTAAGGAAAGTAGAGTGAGGTGGTGGAAGTAGTACTCTGAAGAAATGCAGGTGAGTTTGCAACACCGTGCTCTCGGAGCACATTTGCAAACTGAAATGTGTCAGTGGAAATGGGTTGCTTGTGAAACTGGTGCCGTTTTCCAGTGTTGATTAATTTTGTGAGGAGAAGAGAAAAGCAAAGAAAGAGGTGAGAGGAAGGAAGGTTGGGAGGCTCCGAATCGGTCTCGATTGTTTGTTGGTTTGTTTGTTATTTCCGCAATCTAACAGAACGGCTGGGGACTTGAACCGGCTTGGAGCATGCGAGGCAGGCACTCTAAGTGATGGTCTATATCGCCAGTACAGGGATGGATTCTCTGAGTTACAACACTTGATCACTTACAGTCTTACTTTGTGTAAATGTATGCGGACAAGCAATCATGACCAAGCCAAACAATGCCTAAGGAATTCTTAATCCTCTTGTTCACAAGAATCCAGCAAGGAACTCTTTTGCATGTCAATACCCAAGACCAGCGGTGTGTCTTAAGGAAAATATTTTTCCCCTCTTCGCTTAAGGAGAAAAAGGGATGTTACTGATCCCTGAGAACAAATTTGTATCAGGGATCCAAGGACACCAGGAGAAGGGGCAGAGGGAGGACTATGTGGGATTGAGAATATGCTCAATTGGTTACTAAGAATGGAGATTTTGGGGATCATTCACATATGCAACCCTAGCCAATATATTCACAAACTACTTATAAATTCCTCGATCCTATCTTTTTCTTATATTTCCTTTTGTCATTTTCCTTGGAAAAATTCTAAACAGCAGAGACCTGTGCACAATGGACAAGCCAGTTTTGGTGATGGATCTTGCCCATCATCTCAGGAAAGGCTGAGGCAGAGGAAGTTGTTCCTCCTGTGCTATGCCTGTTTCCCTCAGTGAGGGGGTGCTTCAGCAATTTAGCCAGATACTGTTGTGAGATATAAAAAGGCAAAGGCAAGTGTTGATGGCTCATGGGGTCTCAGGTCCCAGAAGCGAAATGTGGGGACAAAAAGAAAACATTGCGCATACAATTTCACTTTTCTGCTCCTTATGATTTCAGTTATTCCTCTCAAGGTTCATTACAGAGAGACCGTGGCCTGAAGTCATATCCTTGATCTCACATTCATTCAGGTTCATTCACTTTCACTAAGAAAATCACATCAGTTGCTTACCAGGTCTCCTGTGACATGAGAACCATTCAACTAAGTAATCAAAGAGGAGCGAACAGGTATTGAGCAGCTAGGCTGTGAAGTTTTGCACGGTGCTTCTAGGCTTCAGTGGGAGAAGGCACTTGGTTGCACTTTCCAAAGTGTTTGTGAAGTCTTGGGTAACAAGAACTTTGAAGACTGGCTCTTGGGACATGGCGCCTGCACCCCAGATTCCACCTGAGGTCACAGAGGGTTGACCTGAGAACACAGTGGTATCATGGTTTCCATGGCAACCAGAGATTGTTCCACTCCTGGCTGCTTTAAGCTTACATTCAAGACAAGCACTGACTCACCTGTGAGGGTGAGAGGATAGTCGAAGTTAGCAGGTTCCAGAGTCTTGCGTTTTTAAAGCAATGGTTCTATCCTTTTTTCCTGGTCAATGAGAAACCAGGTTGTAAGCAGTATGCAGTTCTGTGAGAGATAAATCTGTCCATGTCCAGACAGGATAATTGTTCCCACTGTTTCCTGACAGCTCTCAGTTCCATCCAATCTCGCGAAGTGGAGCTGTTCTTCATTGGCTGCTCAATTTATGGTGAGAGCCTGCTCCACTGGCTCCTGCTGCAGGCTATCAATCCCCCAAGGTGCAGTGGTACAGGCTGGGACAGAGAGCTGCCTGAGAGGATGTGAGTCAACAAGCTTAGCACCGGCACCAGTGGATTTGCCCTCTCAACCCAGGACTAGGAAAACTGGGTTCTTCTTCAGAGTCAGGAAACTAGCCTAGAGGCCTAGCAGCCACACAGAGAATTGGGTGGTGAGTGCTCACCACAGTAGAGCATGTAGTGTGGAGTCAGGGCTTAAGTGATCTTTGAATTGGGACACTTCTCTTTCCATTTATTGGGTTTCCCCTCCTAAGCTACTATTTTGGTTCAATATCGACCGATCCCCAGAAACTCAATGTTCACACAAGGCAATGCAAATCACACAACGAGGTTTTATTGCAAGCTCGAGACTGGACCACAACTGCCCCTCAGACCACTACCATGGCTGTGTGGGGAGCGGCCCCCAGGGATGAGAAAGCACTCTACTTAAGAAATTTCCAATCATTCACATACAAAGACCTGTACATTACTGGTTAACATTTGAACAGCTAAACATTTGTTTTCTTTTGGTTGGATCCTGCCAATTTATTTGAATCTCATTGGGTCCCGCCAAAACTGAATGTTTCTGGAGGAAGAAGGGAGGAGGGATCGGGTGAACTATGCAGGAGATGTGTCAGTTCTAGGCCCCCTCTGCTGTCCTTGATAGATAAGGTTTCCAGGCAGCTGCCCATTTCTCGGACAGATATCTCTTAACAACCTTGATAAAACCTGGGTGTTGGGGGCTGTGCCATGTGGGCTGCACAGAGATGCGGTTGTTTTGATGACATCAGCAGTGAGGAGATTGATTGATATAAGCATACCCAGGTGTTTTGTCATTGGCCGTATTCAGTGAAGTCCATGAACAAAACACGTGCACAGGTGTTCCCAAGTGCTTCTGCTCGGGCCTGCTCATTTTAACCTTTCCCGTGATAGGGCAGCTGACTCCTCACCTGATCTCAACTGGTGTGGCCCTGCCCTCCACCTCCTGGAGGGAATATAAGCGGGCAGTAAGCAGACGGCAAGGAGCAGCAGTAAGCAGAAGCAGCTAGTGGAGAGAAGAAGAAGCTAGAAGAAGCAGCTAGCCCTCAGATAGGTAGCACCTAGTTCACAGCATGCGGGACGCAACTCTAAGAAGAAATAGATCTCTGATAAGCGTAGAAGCCTCTCTTTCTCTAAAACTTTCTCTGTAAGCAAAGCCTATCTTTCAAAGCCTCTCTTTCTCTAAAATCAAGCAAGCTCTTTTTCCTCAATAAGCTAGGGAAGAAGCAAACAAGCAAGGAAGCAGCACAGGAATATAAGTATTTTATTTTCAGTCCACCTCTGATAAATACCCACACAATTGTTGCCATGGGCGGTGACACCCAGGGGCCCAATACGTCCTGTTTGTCCTGTATTGGCTCTTAAGGGTAGTACCTGTGTGCCCTTCCCTGGGAAGAGATTTTACAGGCCAGTTTCCAAAATGGCTTGTTCATACAACATGGCTGCACAGATATCACCTTGTTCTCAACATTCCCCCCTTCAGTTGTTCATAATGAGGAGTCATGCTCATTCATGTGTCATGCATATTCATCCTCTTGAGTTGGTACTCTCTTGTATTGTTGCCTTAGCACCATCAGTTGCACTGTGCTTACATAATCCTTAACAATAGCTATTCCAACTTCCAGAGGCAGATGACTTTCATTGCCTTCATTTCCTCGATTTGACACATTCCCCTATTTCTACACTAACTGCCTGTCCCAAATTCTGGTTTCGCCCCCCCCCCCAACCTTTTGCTTTAGGAAATCCTTTCTTCTGTGAGGAAAAGGGGCACCAATCATTAGGGCTGCTTCAAAGCTGAAAGGGGGCAGCAAGGGGCAAGCAGTTTGGAGTTCCCTTTTAAAAATTGGGTCAATCGAGGGGTCCAAATTAGAAGTCTCATTGGGGAAGAGCAGATTGTAAAGTCATCTGGGGATGGGTGCTTCTATGAGAAAAGAACAGAGACATGAGTACTGAAATGAGATTAGTACAAAGTAAATGTTGCAGCATCTGAAACATGTAAATGAATATCATGAAGATGAAAGAAGTCAATCTCTTACCAGGAGGTGGAAGAAATGAGAAAATTTTCCCATAATAAGACCTAACAAAAGCTTTAGAGGACAAGGCATTTATTCGGGAAGTTTAACATGTCCAGGTTATCAGGAATGTAAACATGGTCCAGTGGCAGAGCTTCATTTGATTGCTGTGTCTTTATCAGTGACCACAGGATGGTGAGCTTGGGACTGGGGCATGTGCTTCTTCAATTTCCAATGAGCTTTCCAAGTTCTTCCCACTGGTTCCTAGGACATATACGTTTGGAATTGTCCCTTTCAACTCCTCCTCACTGGAATTTGGTATTCTTATTTTAAGAAAGGCCTTTGCCCATGAGGAGGGTGCCATCTAAACTTCTGGCCCTGCTTGAATTTATGTTGCCAGAGCTGGTCCTCAGGACTCACAAGGGTGAATACCTGTCCCTTCCCTCTCAGTATTCAGTGAATTCTCTTTATCCTGAAGTCACTGTGGATTGCTCTACATGGAAAAAAAATGTGATATTCTAAAGCTTCAGGTCCAGAGGAGGCAATCAGAACCAAAGCCCAACTCTGGCCAGAATTTGTGTTTCTCAAGAAGGAAGCACCAGGGATATGACAGGAGAAGAGCAATGGGAGGGGAAAGAGGGTAGGAGGAACCTGGTGAGGAAAGAAGCTGTGGACCCTGGAGGGGAGCAGGAAGTGCAGTGGCTGGATGAGGCTCCACAGCTGGGATATTGACAGAGCAAGTCTTAAGCCAAAACAACCCACTTCTGCTTCACATCACTAGGTGCCATGTGTGCCTGAAAACCTGTACACAGAAGCCAGAGCTGGCCAGGAGTAGGGATGAGTTCTTGGATCTGTGAGTCAACTCTGAGTTTCAGAGGGAGGAAGTGAGTGAAGTTTCTCTGGGCTTCTGTTCTCAAACCTACAACCTGAGGATCACTGCACACAGTCTTTCTTTTTTTTTAATATATATTTATTTATTTTTTTTAATTGTATACAAATGGGATACATGTTGTTTCTCTATTTGTACATAGAGTCAAGGCATACCATTTGTGTAATCATACGTTTACATAGGGCAATGATGTTTATTTTTTTCCCTTCCCCCCCAACCCTCCCACCACTCTTTCCCTCTATACAGTCCTTCTTTCCTTCATTCTTACCACTCTCCTTATCCCTAATCCTAAACCTAACCCTAAACCTAATGCTAACCCCTTCCACCCCCCATTATATGTCCTCATCCACTTATCAGCGAGATTGTTCGTCCTTTAGTTTTTGAGATTGGATTATCTCACTTAGCATGATATTCTCCAATTTCGTCCATTTGCCTACAAATGCCATAATTTTATCATTCTTCATTGCGGAGTAATATTCCATTGTATAAATATGCCACAGTTTCTTTATCCATTCATCAACTGAAGGGCTTCTAGGTTGGTTCCACAATCTGGCTATGGTGAATTGAGCAGCAATGAACATTGATGTGGCTGTATCTCTGTAGTATGCTGATTGTAAGTCCTTTGGGTATAGGCCAAGGAGTGGGATAGCTGGGTCAAATGGTGTTTCCATTCCAAGCTTTCTGAGGAATCTCCACACTGCTTTCCAGAGTGGCTGCACTAATTTGCAAACCCACCAGCAATGTATGAGTGTTCCTTTTTCACCACATCCTCGCCAACACCTATTGTTGCTTGTGTTCTTGATAATCACCATTCTAATTGGGGTGAGATGAAATCTTAGGGTAGCTTTGATTTGCATTTCCCTTATTACTAGGGATGTTGAACATTTCTTCATATATCTGTTGATTACTTGTACATCTTCTTCTGTGAAGTGTCTGTTCATTTCCTTAGACCATTTGTTGATTGGATTATTTGTATTCTTCGTGTAGAGTTTTTTGAGTTCTTTATAGATTCTGGAAATTAGCGCTCTATCTGAGGTATGGTTGGCAAAGATATTCTCCTACTCCGTAGGCTCTCTCTTCACATTTCTGATAGTTTCCTTTGCTGAGAGAAAGCTTTTTAGTTTGAATCTATCCCAGTTGTTGATTCTTGCTTTTATTTCTTGTGCTATGGGAGTCCTGTTAAGGAAGTCTGATCCTAAGCCAACAAGTTGAAGATTTGGACCTACTTTTTCTTCTATAAGATGCAGGGTCTCTGGTCTGATTCCGAGGTCCTTGATCCATTTTGAGTTGAGTTTTGTGTAGGGTGAGAGATAGGGGTTTAATTTCATTCTATTGCATATGGTTTTCCAGTTTTCCCAGCACCATTTGTTGAAGAGGCTATCTTTCCTCCATTGCATATTTTTGGCACCTTTGTCTAGTATGAGAAAATTGTATTTATTTGGGTTTGTGTCCATGTCCTCTATTCTGTACCATTGATCTACCTGTCTATTTTGGTACCAATACCATGCCGTTTTTGTTACTATTGCTTTGTAGTAGAGTTGAAGATCTGGTATTGCAATACCCCCTGTTTCGCTCTTGCGACTGAGGATTACTTTAGCTATTCTAGGTTTTTTATTCTTCCAGATGAATTTCATAATTGCTTGCTCTATTTCTGCAAGGTACATCATTGGGATTTTAATTGGAATTGCATTGAATCTGTATAGCACTTTAGGTAGTATTGCCATTTTGACAATATTAATTCTGCCTATCCAGGAACATGGGAGTTCTTTCCATCTTCTAAGGTGTTCTTTAATTTCTTTCTTTAGTGTTCTGTAGTTCTCATTGTAGAGGTCTTTCACCTCTTTTGTGAGATTGATTCCCAAGTATTTTATTTTTTTGAGGCTATTGTGAATGGGGTAGTTTTCCTAATTTCTCTTTCTGAAGATTCATCACTTATGTATAAAAATGCATTGGATTTATGAGCATTGATCTTGTAACCTGCTACTTTACTGAATTCACTTATGAGTTCTAAAAGTTTTCTGGTGGAATTTCCAGGTTCCTCTAAATATATAATCATGTCATCAGCGAACAGGGATAGTTTGAGTTCTTCTTTTCCTATTCGTATCCCTTTAATTTCTTTGGTTTGTCTGATTGCTCTGGCTAGAGTCTCAAGGACGATGTTGAATAGAAGCGGTGAAAGAGGGCATCCCTGCCTTGTTCCAGTTTTTAGGGGGAACGCTTTCAGTTTTTTACCATTTAGAATGATATTAGCCATGGGCTTAGCGTAGATGGCCTTTATAATGTTAAGAAATGTTCCCACTACCCCAATTTTTTTTAGTGTTTTGAGCATGAAGGGATGCTGTATTTTATCAAATGCTTTTTCTGCATCTATTGAAATAATCATGTGATTCTTAACTTTAAGTCTGTTGATATGGTGAATGACATTTATTGATTTCCGAATGTTGAACCAACCTTGCATCCCTGGGATAAAACCCACTTGATCGTGGTGCACTATCTTTTTAATATATATTTGTATGTGATTTGCTAAAATTTTGTTGAGAATTTTTGCGTCGATGTTCATTAAGGATATTGGTCTGAAATTTTCTCTCCTCGATGTGTCTCTGTCTGGTTTAGGTATCAGGGTGATATTGGCTTCATAGAATGAGTTTGGTAGGGTTCCCTCCTCTTCTATTTCATGGAATAGTTTGAGAAGTATTGGAATGAGCTCTTCTTTAAAGGTTTTGTAGAACTCGGCTGAGAACCCATCTGGTCCTGGACTTTTCTTTGTTGGTAGGCTTTTGATGACCTCTTCTATTTCATTGCTTGAAATTGGTTTATTTAAGTTGTGTATGTCCTCCTCATTCAGTTTAGGTAATTCATATGTCTCTAGAAATTTGTTGATGTCTTCGAGGTTTTCTGTTTTGTTGGAGTATAGATTTTTGAAATAGCTTCTAATTATGTTTTGTATTTCACTTGTGTCTGTTGTGATGTTTCCTTGTTCATTCCGAATTTTAGTAATTTGAGTTTTCTCCCTCTTTTTCATTGTTAGTGTGGCTAAGGGTTTATCAATTTTATTTATTTTTTCAAAGAACCAACTATTTATTTTGTCAATTTTTCCAATTGTTTCTTTTGTTTCAATTTCGTTGATTTCGGCTCTGATTTTAACTATTTCCTGTCTTCTACTACTTTTGGTATTGGTCTGCTCTTCTTTTTCTAGTGCTTTGAGCTGTAGTGTTAAGTCGTTTATTTGTTGATTTCTACTTCTTTTTTTGAATGTGCCCCATGAAATAAATCTTCCTCTAAGTACTGCTTTCATAGTGTCCCAGAGATTTTGATATGATGTGTCTTTGTTCTCGTTTACTTCTAAGAATTTTTTTATTTCCCTCCTGATGTCTTCTGTTATCCATTCATCATATAATAGTGTATTATTTAATCTCCAGGTATTGGAGAAGTTTCTGTTTTTTATTCTGTCATTTATTTCTAATTTCAATCCATTATGATCTGATAGAGTACAAGGTAGTATCTCTATCTTCTTGTATTTGCTAACAGTAGCTTTGTGGCATAAAATATGGTCTATTTTAGAGAAGGATCCATGTGCTGCTGAGAAGAAAGTGTATTCATTCTTTGTTGGATGGTATATTTTATATATGTCCGTTAAGTCTAAATTGTTGATTGTGTTGTTGAGATCTATAGTTTCTTTATTCAGTTTTTGTTTGGATGATCTATCCAGTGGTGAGAGAGGTGTGTTGAAATCACCTAGTATTATTGTGTTGTGGTCTATTTGAATTCTGTAATTGAGAAGGATTTGTTTGGCGTACGTGGATGAGCCAATGTTCGGGGCATAGATATTTATGATTGTTATGTCTTGCTGATTTATGCTTCCCTTAAGCAGCATGTAATGTCCTTCTTTATCCCTTCTGACTAGTTTTGGTTTGAAGTCCACATTATCTGAAATGAGGATGGATACTCCAGCTGTTTTGCTGTGTCCGTGTGCATGGTATGTTTTTCCCCATCCTTTCACCTTTAGTCTATGGGTATCTCTTTCTATGAGATGAGTCTCTTGCAGGCAGCATATTGTTGGATTTTTCTTTTTAATCCAATCTGCCAGTCTGTGTCTTTTGATTGATGAATTCAGGCCATTGACATTCAGGGTTATTATTGTGATATGATTTGTATTCCCAGTCAATTGACTCATATTTGTTTTTGACATGATTTGGTTTCTCCTTTATTTGGCTATTCCTTTAGGCTAGCGCCTCCTGTTGTTGATTTGCATCGTTGTTTTTCATCTCCTCCTCATGGAATATTTTGCTGAGAATGTTCTGTAATGCTGGCTTTCTTTTTGTAAATTCCTTTAGCTTTTGTTTATCATGGAAGGATCTTATTTCATCGTCAAATTTGAAGGTAAGTTTTGCTGGGTATAAGATTCTTGGTTGGCATACGTTTTCTTTCAGGGCTTGGTATATGTTGTTCCAGGCCCTTCTAGCTTTTAGGGTCTGGATTGAAAAATCTGCTGATATTCTTATTGGTTTCCCTCTGAATGTAATTTGATTCTTTTCTCTCACGGCCTTTAAAATTCTGTCTTTATTTTGTATGTTAGGTATTTTCATAATAATGTGCCTTGGTGTGGGTCTGTTGTAATTTTGTATGTTTGGAGTTCTATAAGCCTCTTGTACTTGGTTTTCCATTTCATTCTTCAGATTTGGGAAATTTTCTGTTATTATTTCATTGAATAGATTGTTCATTCCTTTGGTTTTTTTCTCTAAGCCTTCCTCAATCCCAATAATTCTTAAATTTGGCCTTTTCATGATATCCCATAATTCTTGTAGGTTCTGTTCATGATTTCTTACCATCTTTTCTGTTTGGCCAACTTTGCTTTCAAGGTTAAATAATTTGTCTTCAATGTCTGAGGTTCTGTCTTCCAGGTGTTCTATCCTATTGGTTATGCTTTCTATGGAGTTTTTAACTTGATTTATTGTTTCCTTCATTTCAAGTATTTCAGTTTGTTTTTTTTTTCAGTATCTCTAACTCTTTATTGAAATGATCTCTTGCTTCCCGTATTTGGTCTTTTAACTGTTGATTGGTGCAATCATTTAATGCCTGCATTTGCTCTTTCATCTCCTCCTTCAATGCCTGCATTTGCTCTTTCATCTCCTCATTAGCTTCCCTGATCGTTTTAATTACATACATTCTGAACTCCCTTTCTGACATTTCTTCTGCTGTGCTGTCATTGGGTTTTATTGATGTAGTATCTAGGTTTGTTTGGGACATTTTCTTCCCTTGTTTTCTCATATTGGACAGATGTCAGTGGGAATCTGAGATATTGCAGATTTCCTCTATTGGCTTATAGTGTCCTGATAGATTTCCAGTGTATCACCTCCCAGCCTTCAGTAGCCTGATGTCTTGGAGGAATCTGATAAAGCAGCGCATCCGAAGAAAACTGCCCCTAGCCCCCTACTAGTTCCACGGTTGGAACTGGTTCTGTGCGGAAATGCTCTCACTGTGGGCCTGCCCCGTGCAGCTGGCTGTGTGGGAGGAGCCCACTGCCGGAGTGTGGAAGGCTACCTTGGGAAGACTCTAGCTGCCCTGCCTGGCTCCGATAAGCCACCTCTATCTGGGCCTGCCACCCGGGCCGAGCTTTACCCAGTGGGCAGACTCACCTGTGGCTCTATTTCAGTCCGAGTCTCTCAATGCCTCCCCTTCTTAACTCCTGGGTTCTGGAGCGACTGGGGGTGCAGTCACCCTCTAGGCCGCCATCTTGGATCGCCCTGTGAAGAGAGCCTGCGACCAGAGTGGGCCGAGCTGCCTGAAGAGTTCTCTGACTGCCCTGCCCTGATCCCAGAGGCTGCTTGCGGATCGAAGCTCTCCGTTGGTTCGGGGACTTGTGGCTGGTTCTATGTAGAAAACCTCTCACTGGGCAGTCTGGTCTGAGAAGCTAGCCTTGGAAGGCACCTCCCACCTCAGGGGTCCAGGCTACTTGGGGAGGTCTCTGGCTGCCCTATTCTGGTCTCTGAAGCTGCTTGTGTGCCGGAGTACGTTGCGCTGCAGTGGCTCCGGGACTCGGAGCTTGTTCTGGTCAGAAAGGCTCTCACTAGCAGGCCAGTTCTGTTCCGAGAACCTGGAGAAGCTGGCTGTGTGGGCGGGGCCCACTGCCGGAGTGCGCAGGGCTGCCTGTGGATGACTCTAGCTGCCCTGCCTGGCTCTGATAAGCCACCTCTATCTGGGCCTGCCACCCGGGCCAAGCTTTACCCAGTGGGCAGACTCACCTGTGGCTCTATTTCAGTCCGAGTCTCTCAATGCCTCCCCTTCTTAACTCCTGGGTTCTGGCGCGACTGTGGGTGCAGTCTCCCTCTAGGCCACCATCTTGGATCGCCCCCTGCACACAGTCTTTCTATCACCCCTGCTCAAGACTTATCTGAGTCATATCCACAGTCACCCAGTTTGTCTATCATCCATAATCAGGACTCACCTGACTCACATTCACAGAACAACATGACACTGCTGTATTCAGTTCTCTTCCTGGCCATGCCCAACCCAGGTCACATGAGGAATCTACAACACAGAAATTGGCAGCCACTCTGCTGTGGGCTGATGTATTCATTGTTGTATTAACTCCATTTAATACAGTAATTGAGCAAAAGTTAATAATGTGGAAAAGTGTATCTATTATTTGCTTCCTGCACCCCAATCTAGTAGCCATTCCACCAGGAAGAGACAATTTTACTTCAAAAAGAAGCCAAATGCAACAAATATTTATTTGATTTGTTTTATGTTATTTATAAATGAAAATATCCACCACCATTCTTGACAGAATTGTACTGACCTGTCTATCATTGATGGTTCAGGGGAAGTCTCTGTGAATAGAGAACAGTGAACACTTCCTATCAGACCTTGTCCTGTTGTACCATGGCCACAGTCAGATAACTATAGACTCAGATGCACAGCCAACCCAAAACAGTTGATGATCAGCACTTGATCCTTGGAATCCACCATGGAGAGATGGTGTCTTAAGATTATTAGTGAAGCCCAGGTCACACATCCTCTGCACCAGGGAAGTTAAAAATAAGCTCATAACTGTTCTCAGAGAGCTTGGTGATTGAAATCCACTCAAACCTAGGTAGGTAAAGGTGAGGGAACCTGGGGGCCTCTGAAGTTCCAGTAGGACTACGGGACATGGAGCAGCACAGGGAGAGACTCAGAACCTAAGAAAGGACTCCATTCAGTCAAAACACAACTTTATCCAACACACGTGCTTGCCCTGGGCTTCTGTAGCTCTCCTCGGTGCTGCTCCTCCCACTGGGTACAGAGTACAATATGGGTTGACCCCAAAACACTGGAACTAAATATAGGAAAGGAGAACACACAATCACAATGTCCAGCATGTTCTGCTGAGAGCAGCTGACCACTCTGGGAAAGAATCCAGGAAAATGAGGGAGTAGGTAATAAGGATGACATCAGCTCTCATCAGTTGAATCAGAGCCCTTGAAGAACCACAAGAGGGCCTGAGAGAACAGAGACCCTTCTTCAAGCCTTTGCCAGGGAGGGCCCTGGGAATAAAGCAACCTGTGCAGAGGGAGGCTCAGGTGTGGGTGAAGGAAATCTCTGCTTCAGGCCTTCTGAACCTCAGCACAGCCAGACCTGGCAGAGCTAGGAAGGATACCCTGCAGAAAGCCTGTCAGCAGATTCAGATATATCCACTAAGTGACAGGACAGCCTGAGGATCCATTGTGTCCATGAACCACCACAAGATGGGCCATGAAATGCACCATGGGTTCAGAAGCACTCCTGCCCCACACATGAAGAAAGCACCACAGAATTTCAAACAGGAACCCAGAGTCAATTCCCCAACCAGCTACACCTGGGACAGGCAAGACAGGAAAGACTCACTAAATCATAAAGATCAAGGATGCCCAGGGAGCAAGAAGAAGTCCCTAACAATATTTTCATAAAGAAGTAACACTAGAGAGAGTGTGGTATACACCAGAAGGTGACTGAGAAAAAACTGCAATGAAGAACAACTGGGTTGTGCATAGGTCAGGGAGGATCCTTAACTCTGCTAGCTGAGGGCACTGACTCACAGACCCAGAGGAAACTGAGTACTGGTGGGTGAGTGGCACAACCAGAGGATCCTGAGTACAGGTGGTCAAGGGGGTGCTTACAAGATGATGAAGAGAAGACTGAGAACTGAAGTAGGCATAACTGGGTAAGAGGGTTCAGGGAAATGAGCAACTGTGTGCAAGGGGTGGTCACCACAGGACTCAGAAATCCTGGAGCAATGTTGGGGGATTTGAGTTTAAGTGAGAAATCAGAGAAGATTGAGCACTGTTAGGCTATATATTCTCAAACACAGAAGCCAGATAAGGCTGAGAAAGGATATTTAGGTGAACTGAGTGCATGGTCCAGAGGAGAATGAGAAATGCTGGGTGAGGGGTGCTAACCCAGAGGTCCAGGAGAATACTGAGTACTATTGGATGAGGTGCAATCACTGAGATGACATAGAGGGGACAGTTTACTGGAGGGTAAGAAGCACTCCATAACAATATTCAGGGGAAAATATGTACCTGTGTGGAGGGGCACTCATCACAGTACTCAGATGACACTCAGCAATGTTGTGTGAAGGGAGATACAGACCCTGAGAATATTAAGCACTCTCAGGTGAAAGCTCATCTACAGGACCTAGTGAAGTCTGAGCAAGAATTGCCTTAGGAAAGATTCAACAAGATGGAAAAAAGACTGAGCAGTATTAGTTGAGGTCACTCATGCAACTGACCCAGAGAAGAAAGAAAAAGGAATGTTTAGGGAACTTAGAATAAAGTAACAAAGAAGACTGAGCACTATTAAGTGAGGGACACTCACACTCAGGACCAAAATGAGACTGATTAAAGACAGATACGGTGTATTTAGCAGCTTAATCAAAGAAGACTTAACCACTGTAGGATAGGTGCAATCAACTAGAAAACCCAGTGGAGTTGAAGCACTGTGGGTGAGGGGCACTATCCAAAGAATCCAGAACACCCTCAGCAATGATGGGTGAGGGGATAATTAGGACAGGACCCAGAGAAGCATGAACAATGTTAAATGAGTTTTTGTTTACCACAGAAGTCAGAAGAAACAGACTTCTTTTGGAAGAGGTGTGCTCATCAAGATAACTCACAGGCTTTGGAACCTTATCAAGGGAGTCCCTCAGGCAATGGTCTCAGGTAGTTTAGAGGTGGTTTGACAATGCAGCATTTTCAAAGGTCTGGAGAAGTCCTCCACGTTGACAGGAAATTCTCCATGTACACATATCACACTGCAATTTACAGAGTAAAATTTGCCTCACTCAACTTTCCTACAGGGTTTACTCTCTTGTCAAAAGGGAGCAACTAGTGACATATCAGAGAAGATTATGAAAATTCTTAAATATTTTTTCTTCCACTCTTCAGAAAAATGTCAGAAATTCTGTCTGAACTACAATGCCTATAAGACATCAGTTCTTTGATAAAAGGTGAGGAAATTGTCAATGATGAATGTAGAATGAGGTCCCCAGTGCTGTGGGCATCGACATCCTTATAAATTGTCTTGGGTTTTCAGGCATTGGAGAGGAGACTGTCTGCATGGGAGCACAAAGGACCTGTTGAGGTTTTTGGAATATGGAAGTATCCATATTTCTCTAAAATTTCACAGAAGTGTTGGCCTTGACA
>NW_025920646.1:0-40281 GCF_902686445.1 Sciurus carolinensis | reverse complement strand
ATTGAAAAAATTGACAAAACAAAAATGTTGGTTCTTTGAAAAAAATCAATAAAATTGATAAACCCCTAGCCACTCTAAAACAGAAAAAGAGAGAACACACCAATTACTAAAATACTTGATTGAAAAGAAAATATCACAAGAGACACAACTAAAATACAGAAGATTATTAGAAACTATTATGAAAATTTATACTTGAATAAATTAGAAAGTATTTAAGATATTGACAAATTTCTAAAAGCATATGACCTATCTAAACTGAATCAGGAGATCATACAGGATTGAAACAGAACTATTTCAAGTAATGAAATGGAAAACACCATTAAATGCCTACCAATTAGGAAAAGTCCAGGACCAGAACGATTCTAAGGTGAGTTCTACAAGACCTTCAAAGAAGAATTAACACCAATACTCCTCAAATTATTCTATGAAACAGAAAAGGAGGGTACCCTTCCCAATTTATTCTATGAGGCTAATATCACCCTGAAACCAAAACCAGAGAAAGATACATCAAAGTAAGAAAGCTTCAGGTCAATATCCCTAAGTAACGTAGATGCAAATATTCTCAATAAAATTCTGGCAACTTGTCTACAAAATCCTATGAAAGAGATAGTGCACCACAATCAAGTTGCGTTCATCCCAGTGATGCAGGACTGGTTCAACCTATGGAAATCAATAAATGAATTCATCATTATCAATAGACTTAAAAACAAGAATCATATGATAATCTCAATAGATACAGAAAAATTATTTTATCTACAAATGCATCCTACTGTCATGAACAACTAATTAGAGCAAATAAAATAAATTTTAAAAAGAAGTTAGAATAATTAATTTTGCTTTATCAGAAATTCTTTACAATTTTTTAGGGTTTCTGGTCTTCGATATGCATGTATTAACTTTTACTCTAGGTTAAATTAAACATGTGCCTTTATATTCTACCTTGGTATTTAGAAGATCTTGTATTATTATAGAGCAGTTACATGGAAAAATTATCTCTACTTATGGAGATACGTAGATGTTGCTTTAATATATGAATGGATAAACAGATGAGCTTATTTAGACAGATATATATCTATAGCAGTATCCACAACTATAGATATTCTTTGAGCATCTATGAGTCAGTGGCATTATCGCAAAGCACTGTAATACCTGGGCTCAGAAGCATGGGCACAGAAGACCCCAAAGGGCAGTGTGATGCATAGAAACCAGCTCACTGAAATAGGTGGTGAGTGACGAATGCTGAGCTGGAGGAAGTGAAGTCAAATTGTGAAGAGTTTACATAACCTAGTTAGGAGTTTAGGTTTTCCTATCTAAGGGATAGTAAATATTTCTAAGCATTGAAGGTAAAGAGATGGCATGACAAGCTCTAATTGGGTTCTGGACAGGTCACATAAGTGGACAGGAGAAAGTTTGAAGAAGGTGAGATTGGAGGCCTGATGCATTCTGAAGTTGAAAGTGATTGAGATTGAGTGGAGACAAATTCTGCACTACCTTGAGTGTGTAGTTGATCTTCTGCTTATCTTTAGCCCCTCTCATGTTGTGAGAATAGCAGCAACAACATTCATTCCGTAGGAGGCTCTAGGAAGATAAGATATATAGGATTCTAAGATATTCTCTGTGTAGTAGTTGTCTTAACAGTAATTTGTGTTGTGTTAGTCTCAAAAACCGTACCTTAATTATTATCCAAATTTCAATTTTATAGGAAAATAGTAGATATAGCAAAAAAGAAAACAAGGTATTTATCTTCCCTTTCTGCTAAATTGCCTGTAATTTATTTAGTCTTCATTCACAACTAGTTCATACTATCTTTTCTTAAAATCAAGTTAATACCTATGGTCAAAAATGGTTAGATGAATAATATCACATAAACATGAGCAATTTTTATGTAAATATCAGTAAAAGTAGTTTAATTAAAAATAAAATAAATGTTTAAGTACTTAAAAAGAAAATGTGTGGCTATATTAGTCATCTTTCCATTGCTATAACAAAATACCTGATATAATCAGCTTATTTTGGCTAACAGTTTTGAGACTTCAGTCCATAGTTGGTCCATTGATTTTGGGTCTTTGCAATACAGTACATCATACTGGAAGCTTACTGCAAAGGAAGTTATCATCTCATTGTGGTACTACATCATACAGGGAGCTTGTTACAGAGGAAGCTATTATCTCATGGTGGCTGAAATGCCCAGAAAGAGGAGTTGTCTGGAGTGCTAATATTACCTTTGAGGACATATTCCAGTGACCTACGTTCCTTCCACTAGACCAGACCTCCTAAAGTTTCCACCACCTCCATACGCTAGTGACCAAACTTTTCAATAAGGCACCTTTGGGGAACATTCCTCATCCAAACTACAGTCATGGTTATATACCAAAACCTCTTGTTTACTATGTTTACAATGTAGTGTTATTCTAAAGCAAGAAAAAAAGAAAGGTTTTGAAATACCAGCCTCAGACCATATTATCCAAACTTTTAATTTTAACTAAATGCTAATTTTGGACTCATAAATATATTATTCTTCATAGCTAATTAAAAAATACATAGGTAACTTATAATATTTTTCATTTAGTAATTGCTTGATATCTCCTCATAGTAAAACTCAGAGCACCAGAAGGTATATTTCAGGCATTGGCACCTTTTTTTCTTTGATCTGAACAAACAAAGGAAAATGTTCATTTATCTTTAACTGAAGTTCTACAACTACTTGCATCAGTTTTGACAATGTTTCGTGAAAGAGCAATATTGAGGGACATCTTTTCTTCTTCCTTCCTAATGAGTATGAGTACCTATGGGTATAACATAAGTTGTTCACTGAGGGGAAGGATCTTCTTAAATATAAGTAGTAGATATTCTCAAACATGGCTGAACATTGCCTGGCTTTCTGCTTGCTAGGCATTGTGCCACATTTTGTTCTTGGAATAATCAACAGAAACTGACTTTATAAAGAAGAGGAAATTGTTAAGAGAATATCAGTTTCTAGGCAGACTTGATGGGAAAGCTGAACAACCATGCTCAGAAAATAGGGAAGAACCAAGTAGAGTAATGTGACTAGATTTTTCAGTTCAGTCCATGCAGAGTCTGGTTGGAACACACTGTTGGCCTTGGTCTTGTCATGATGGACATGTGATGTTGCCACTGTTAATTACGATCAGTCGGTGAATGTCTGTGTCACCAAATTGAGTTCTGAATGCTCTTGATTATTTTGTTACTCTCTTCAGATTGAGGTTCCAGGCTGAAGCATCTGCTCACCTGAGCTGGAACAAGGAAGATCTGCTCCTCTAGCTCCTGTGGTGAGAAACTAGACATCATCTCCAACAATCTCAGGAGAGAAACAGAAAAGAAGGGTACTGAGAAGTTATGACCCAAATGACATATAAGGGTCATAAAGGAGTTGGAATTATCTAACAGTTACTATATATAAAATGAAATGAGAGTAGTTGATATTCTATGCATATCTTCTAAGAGCCAATGAGGAAGAGAAAAAGCATATGTATTTGTAAGAAAAAAACTACCGATTGGATTTTGGTAGGTAACAGTGGGTACATGGGGAAACATAGGGTACCTTGGTGAAGGAAAAGTGGAAATCAAGAATGGAACTCAGTTTTCTGATTGGGGGCTTAATGGAGGTACTAATTATTGAGATGGGGGCCACAGGAAATATCATAGGAGTTGGGGATCACCAGTGTTGGGAATGGAGACATAATCTTCATTTTGAGAATATTCTGTTCATTGTACCTATAGGACATTCAAGAGAGGAAACATGTATATCACATAGATGAAGATTTGTGTATACAGTCTTGTAACTGTAATAAATAAAGAGAATTATGAGTCAAAGTCATGTTGATAGGAATTTAATCTTTGGAATTATATGTGATTGCCCAAGGAGCAAAGTGAGAAAAGAGCAGGTTTTAAAACATAATCCATCATGGCTGTTTAAGAAATAAGAAAATGTAGAGAAGCCCATAAAGGAAGCTGAGAAAGATTGACCCAAGTTATAGGAGGAAATGTAAGATAACATTTATTTATTTATCATGACTTCATAAATCACATGTTCTGCCTAGGAGAGTGGTATTTAATTTTAGTATAAAAGTTATCTGGAACGCTTGCTAAAATTTGGTCTCCCATACCCACCACGAGAGATTTCTGTTTAGCAAGTATAGAATGGTGTCCCTTTTTGCATTTTTAGCAGGCATTCAAGATAAGTGATTTCTTAAAATAGGATTTGGGAAACACCTTTCTAGGAAACCATGTGAAATTGTTAGTGCCAGAGTTTCTTAGGGTCCTGGTTCTTACCACTTAACCATTTGTGTGACTGTAAGTTGGTTAAGGTTTGTTTTACATCAGTGTTAGGGATATAATAGATACTTTCTGTCACTTAGAATTATTACAAGGCATGTGGGAGATGTTCTATATTATATTCCTGACATATTAAAGGAGCTTGATAAATGTGTGTCTTTTTTTACAACTTAAAACCCAGAGTGCAGCTGTAAACCTAAAAGACAATGAAAAAGTGGAAAGAAATCTTTGTCATGAGTCTCGTGTATTATGTTTTGTAGGAAATCAGAAACAACTGCCTCTACCTTGAATATACTGAATTAGAATTGTGTAAAATTAAGTTACTGGCTGATCTCATTATCTAAGTTTCTCCTGGTAGTCTCCAGTCTGTAGATGTTGAGCTGCTCAAGCTCTACCCTTCTCAGCAGGATAGAGGCAAGGTTAAAGTATGAAATAGAAGCCAAGGGAAATTTAATAGGGGGAGGAAACACCTCAAACATCTGGCAGGCAACACTGTGTTATAACATACTATAAAAAGTAATACTTACAATGATACAGGTAGATTTACAAGAAAACATTAATTTAGGTTTAAAATGCATTTTTGAGAAGTTAGGAAGTATATATTTTAGAAAGATTTCCATCACAATGACAAATTTTTCAAAAGTTTGGCACTTAAGGGAATAAGCTTCTGCTATGTGTGAAGTTCAATAAGATAAAATGTTTTATTAGTCTTTCACAATTATGCATAAACTTATATATCTTATTTCCTATGCAATTGACTTTTAACAGTTTTTAACAATCTGTGTCAAATACATAGATGTTCTTGAAACTGTCACAGAAAACTCTGTGGAAATAGCCTGTGTATATAAAGCTTTGTGAATAGTTATGTAATGCTGAAATTTTCTCTGTCCAGAAGTGAAGCTAATGTGAGGGGGAAGATCAGGACTAATTATATCCATGTCACCTCATTTCACACCTCAGACTTCTTGTGCCATGGTGACTAATGGGAAATATGGCTACTTTATTTTTTTTATTTTTTTACTATTTTTTATGTTTGCATACTATATGATATTTTTATTTTTTCATATTTTTATTGGTGCATTATAATTTTACATATGGTGGAACTTTTGTACTCATACATGTATGTGATATAACAATATAATTTAACGAATATCATTCCCCAGTACTTCCCTTTTCACTCCCCTCCACTTCTTCCTTTCTTTTACTCTACTGATCTCCCTTCTATTCTAATGAGATTTCCTTCCCCAATTTTCTTTTCCTTTTTTCTTTCCAGCTTACACATATGAGAAAAATATAGGACCCTTGACTCTCTAAACTATTTTATGACTATGGTTTTCAAAATTTATTGTAAAGGAGTTAAGAATCTCCTTCTATTCATCCTTTCTGGTCCCACATCTTTACCACCACTTGGTTGTTTATATGATTCTTTATCCTCAATCAAGCAATAGGTATAAGTATTAGTTTCTTTGACAGAATGAAGTTTTCTACTGTTACATCTTTGACTACTGGCACAGTTTGTTACTTATCTTCGAGAACACTTTTTCCTTATGTCATGTTTTTGTCAGTCCTCCATGTCCCTCATGTCCATCATATTACCCTTTCTCCCCATCCTCCTTTATTCTACTTTATTCTCCATTACTCCCCCCACTTCTTATGCATTTCCACTTTCATTTGTTACACTAATAAGAATGTTAGACCTAAAGTAGAGGCCAAAACATAAACTTCAGACCTAGTAAGTGAGGAGACTGAACCCTTGCACAGTAGAGGGAATAGTGACTTTTCTCATATCTGGTCCTTGAAAACTCGTTTTCTCAGTGGGGAGAGGGGTGAGTTTAAGGAAGTCTTTCAAAATCATCCTGAATGGTTTTGATATATTACCTCAGATTATGTTCACTTTTTTTAGTCTATTATTTTCACTTTTACAGTCTCATGAATCATTGACTATTTGTGGGGCATGTTCGTGTTGTGTGTGCATGTGTGTATTTCAGTGGGAAGGTAGGAAAGTTCTGATGAAATTTTATCATGATACCTGGCCTGTTTAAAGTGCATAATACAAATTTGTTGAATAAAAGAATGCTTCAGTTTAGGTTTTTTTAAAAGAATTTTAGAATCAACATTTATTAACCATTTGCTATTTTAACACTTTCCCTTCAATGTTTCTCTGGTTAAATATTTTGCAAAGTAGATTTGAGACTCCCAGATCCATAAAGTATTATGTGAAAAAGAGTTCCACATATGAATAAATTTTGGAAATGGTGCATTCTAAATCCTTTTCCCAGAAATTCAGTAGTATGTAATAATACTAAGGGTTCAAGAAGGACACATTGATCTAATCTGAACTCACTCCCCAGAAAATGTTTTAACTGTGTTTAATTCAGCAAAAATCTTCCCAAATGTAATTGATTACAGAAACCTATCTACACCTCATAAAATGCACTTCAAGAAATGCTGTTTTTAAAGTACATTTTATACTTCTTAGAGTTAATTGTAGACTTTTCAACTAAATAAACTTCAAAATTTTAAATTGAATTATTCAGGCTTCCAGATATACAAATTATGACTAAATACAATGAAATTATTCTGATTTAAGTCAATAATTGATGCACTGAGCTAAGAGAGTCCTTTATCCCATGTTATAGGAGCATGTCTATATTTTCTCTGAGCCTAGGAAAATAGAAAGTTTGTCCCTACTCATGGTTTCAATATTGTGTGTTAATCTGGGGGAAAAAAAACTATACCTATGCAGCCTTTCTATCAAAATGGCTCAACCGAGTGAGATAGGAAAGCTAATTTTATTCTCAGTTTTAGAGTGTAAAATTTCTTTTTGCATTTCTGTTTTGTCTTTAAAATAATATTTGACCAAACCTCAAGCCATCTTTTCTTTTGATTTTCATCATTAGATTCAAGGATGCTTCTACTAGCTCAGCTCTTCATTGACCAGTTAAGAAACCTCAGTTTCTTGTAACTAATGCTTCTATGCTTCATTTTTCATTCTTCTCTATCCAAATATTTTATTTTCACTTTACATATTTTTAATTAGTTTTGTTTGTCTTTCCATTTAAAGAACAGAGCTAGATTTGTACCAAGTTGGGAGTTTTGTTTTCTTTAAAAAAAATTCTTTTTTGTTTTGATGATGATGATGGAAAGGAGTTGGATAAAATGGCATAATAGTAGATTAAATCCAGAAATTTTCAACTAGACAAGTTTTCTCATAGACTTTCTAAATCTGAAAGAGCCAGAGTTGGTAGTGGGTTTCTCTAGCAAGTTCTAAGTTCTAATTCATAGATATTCCCTGTACACAGGGTCTTATTTCCACACTTCATTCTGAACAAGACCACATCTATAGACCTTTATGTCTTGTTGCCAGAGATATCCTTTATAGACCCAATTGTTTCCAATACATCCATATTTTAGAAAACTAAAAATGACATCTAGAAATGTTATTTAAATATTGCACTACTAAAACAATGTGAGCAAAATTATTCTTTTCTAAGAGTTGACAAATAAAATGTATATAAATGATCATTGAAAATTTATATTTGCTTTAGTAAGTGAAATTCTAACTGTGGTTCTATCTTCAACAAACAACAGAAAGGTAAATTTGCAATAGATGTCTAAGTAGATTCACTTCTTCCTATGGTACTGAGGAAAATTTAAGCTGCTTGGGATTTCTTTGCCCTTGGCTGGGATCCCCAGTTTCTGTACAAAGTGACTGAGATTGATGAGTCTGTGACTGTGCCCCTGGGAAGGGCGCTCTTGGAGGCAGCTGTGGAATGTCTGGCGCTTCTTTCCTCTCCAGGGTGATCCATAGCAACTTCAGCTTCTGCACCATTCAGCAATTTGTCAATGTTGAGCCAGCAGCTACAGAAGGGATTTTTCTTGGGGAACCCTAAAGTTATTTCAGAGATAAATTTTTGTTTATTTAAATATTTAAAACTAGGAAGGTAACTTTTTAATTTAAAAATAATGTGTCAGGATAGGAATTGAGCTTACTGCTTTCACTTCTGTGAAATTTTAACTTAAACTTTAGATGAAGGTGATGAGAACAGTAGAAAAGCATGGAGCACATTCACAAACTGTTGATATTTTTCCAGTTCTATAAAAAGAACTAGGCATCTGTGAAGTCTGACTGGCTAAGTTCCCAGAATTAAATGCTACTACCATTTCAACACAATTTTCTATAAATTATGTATTATTGAAAACTTACCCTCTTAGTTGAAAGGTGAGGCCTACAGATGTATTTGAAGAAAAATCTAAGCAGTCAACATGCTACTTTAAATTACAACCTCTTTTTCTGGGAAAGTCAAGCTCATACTGAAATAAGTGTATTTTTTAAAAAATGAAGTAAACCTTTAGTGTTTAAGTGTCAACAGTAAGAAGTAAACGTTGTTTAAAATATTGTATTGCAAAATATCCCTTGAAAAACATTTATAATTCCATGGGAGTATAAATAGTTTCATTGTAATTCTTTTTCAGTTGGAATATTCTCACTATATGATAGAAACTTCACTTTAATTTCTCATTCACTAATTTTTAAGTAACTTCATAAAAATAAAAATAAATTTCTAATTTCTTTGTGCTTAGAAAATTTATACATATGGCAGATGAGGTGAGGAAATGCTATTTCTGGGGAGTGGTAAATATATTTGCCTTTTTCAAAGACCCCAATGCTTTGACATCTTTTATGGTTTATTATTTATTAGTATAAGTGAGTTGGATTTGCTTATTGTGACATCACTATAACATTTTTGTTTGAACACCTAATATATTGGTCTAAATGTGTTAAAATATTTTATAACACAGTAATGGGTCCATTTGGGTTAGAATTTCACAATTTATTGTTCATTTTTTCTTCAAAACTATACAGAAGCATTTTTGTTTGATTTGAAATCTGAAAATAAAAATAAATACTTGGGAAAGTGTTGCAGAAATCAACCCAGCTTCTTTATCTACTGACTATGTCACTGGATTCTCCCCCTGCCACCATACACACTTTAATGGCATGAAATTGTGTAGGAACACCACCAACAAAAAGATTTTTCTTTATGGAGTTGGGAGTTGGGAGAGAATCAGCCTGGTAACAAGAGTTGTAACCACCCATTAACCTATTAAATCTACAGCTTTCAAGGGAATTACACTTGAAATGTCTTCTGATACACTGGACTGGAGAAGAGAGGGCAGTGGAAAGCAGGAGGACAAATTTCTGTTCCATTAATCTATTTTTCAGTGTGAATTAATTTTTTAATGCAATGACAGATTGAACTATTCTGAGCTAGAAAATGATGTTTTTATCTTTTGGCTCTTCAGCTACACTCAAGTATAGTCAGTCAAACCACATGTGTCTAAAGTGGAATAAAAAGTAAAATGCAACTATAATTTATTTCAATTAAAGTATTATGCATACATAAAAAGAACAGTGTTTGGGCTGGGTGTGGTGGTGCACATCTGATATCTTAAATCCCAGCAACTCCTGAGGATGAGGCAGGAGGATCATGATTCAAAGCCAGTATCAGCAATAGTGAGTCACGAGGCAACGCAGTGAGACCCTGTCTCGAAATAAAAAACTAAATGGGGCTGGGGATTTGACTCAGTAGTTGAGTTCCCTTAAGTTCAATTCTCAATACCCCCCAAAAAAGAAAGAATAGTGTTTGGGTAACTTAGATTTGAAGTAATTTCCAGCAGGTGGGAAGAAATGTGGTTACAAACCTCTAGAATCTAATTTAGATTTATTTACCTCCTGAAAAATTATCACTCACATTATTAAGTATATATCATGGTAATAGGGACACTCTTGTCTATGGTAATAACATTGTTATGAGTGATGGCAGGTTTGAACTTCACCAGTTTTTCTATTTCCTTATTTGGGATGCAGTGGAAATATTTCAGTTAAACTAACTTTGACAGAAAAATATATTCAACATTTTATATTTTAATTATTTTATTTATTTGTTCTAACTAGAAGTCTTTTATTTGCACTTTGATTTCTTCTACGAACCATTCATCACTCAATAGTGTATTATTAAGTTTTCATGTGTTAAAATTGTTTCTATTATTTGTTTTATTATTGATTTCTAATTTCACTCCATTATGATCTGATAGAATGCAGGATATTAACTCCTTTTTGTATTTACTAAGAACAGCATTGTGGCATAAGATATGGTCTATTTTAGAGAAGGATATATATTGTACTGAGAAAAAGTGTATTTGCTCATTGATGGATGAAATATTGTACATATGTCTGTTAAGTCTACATTATTGACTATTATTTAGTTCTATAGGTTCTTTATTTAGTTTTTGTTTAGAAGATCTGTTCAGTACTGAGAGATGTATTTAAATTGACCCAGTATTATTGTGTTGTGGTCCATTTGATTCTTTAAGTTGAGAAGGGTTTGTCTGACTTACATAGATGCTCCATTTTTTTGGAGCACAAATATTTATAATCATTATGTCTTCCTGATGTATAATTCCCTTCTGTAGAATGAAATGAGCTTCCTTGTCCCTACTGGTTAACTGTGACTTGAAGTTCACTTTATCTGATATGAGGATGGAAACCCCTGCTTGTTTAGGCAATTCATATTATTTATATGTTTTTTCCCATCCTTGCCAATGAGGTGATTCATTGAAAACAGCATTTCATTGGGTCTTGTTTTTTTAATCCAATCTGAAAATCTATGTCTTTTGGTTAATGAATTTAGTCCATTCATTTTCAAGGTGAATACTGACATATGGCTTGTATTCCCAGTCATTTTGGTTTATTTCTGACTTTTAATTTCATTTAGTTCCTCTTTGACTATTCCATTAGTGTAGTTCTTCCCTTTGCAGCTTTTCACTTTTTTTTACATCATCCTCATGGAATATTTTGTTGAGAATATTGTGTAGTGCAGGTTTTCTAATTGTGAATTCTTTTAACTTTTGTTTATAAGGAAAATTTTTATTTCATCTTCAAATCTGAAACTTAATTTTCCTAGAAATGAAATTCTGGGGTTGGCTTCCACTTTCTTTCAGAGCTTGAAAAGTGTTATTCCATGAATTCCTATCTTTGAGGGTCTGGGTTTAGTAATCAGTTGAGATCTGAATTGGTTTTTCCCTAAAAGTAATTTGCTTTTTTCCTCTCATGGCCTGTATGATCTTATCCTTATTCTTTATTTTTGTTATTTTCATTATAATGTGTCTTAGTGTGGGTCTGCTATAGATTTGTACATTTGGAGGTCTGTAAGCTTCCTGTATATAATTTTACATTTCATTCATTAGGCTTGGGAATTTTTCAGATATCATATCATTGAAAGTATTGTGCATTCCTTTGCCTTGCATCTTTGCTCATTTTTCTATCCCAATAACTCTTAAATTTGGTCTTTTCCTGTTACCCCATAATACGTGAATGTTTTGCTCATGGATTCTTATCATTTCTCTGTAAGGTCAAATTTATTTTCAATATTAAAGATTTTGTTTTCATTTTTTTGAGTTTCTGTTTTCTAAATGTTCTTGTCTGTTGGTGATGCTTTCCATTGAATTTATAATTTGATATATTAATTCCTTCATTTGGAGGATTTCTGCTTGTTTTTTTCATGATCTCTATATCTTTATTGAAACAATCTTTCAGTTTCTGTATTGTTCCTTTGATTTCACTCTTTATATCATCCTTTACTTTACAGAACAAATTAACTTGTACATTCTAAACTATTCCATGAACATTGCTTCAATTGTGATGTCAATGGATTCTCTTCTTGGGTCATCTTGGTTTGTTTGTGACACTTTCTTCACTTGTTTTTTTCTTGTTGCTTGTGTGTTTTTCCATCTAGTTGTATGGATCTGAGAGAATACAAATTCTACCCTATAGACCTATATTGTCACTGAATATTTTCAGTATCCTGGTTTCAAAAAGGAGACCAATATCAACAACACCCACTGCAAACAAATTAGTGCCTTAAAACTAAAAGTTTCCAGAAAATCCACTGCCCTCTCACTATAAACAGCAATGATGAATTCAATTACTGTAAACAGTAAAAACAGAAAATTTGCCAAACAGGTTTACAATGTCAAATAATGGAGAAAAAAAGAACAGAGGCACTGCAAGACATGGAGTTCATGAGGGAGAAAGAGAGAAGCCAGAAGAAAAATTCACAGGAAGAGTGGAAGAGAAATCAACAGAAATTGTCTGTTTAGTGGAAAAAAGTATACAACAGGAATCAAGGGAGACAGAGAAGCAAGAATAGGAATACATACAAATAGAAGAAAAAAAATTAAAAGTATAAGACTATACAGACTATTCAGCAGAACTGCAAAACAGCATGCATAAATCAACACTTCAACAAACTAATGAACAAAAAAAGTTTAAAATATAATGGAGAAATATTCCTGAGAAGAAAAGAATAAAAATAAAATAAATCTCTGTGGGACATTGAACAACAACCTCTGCACAGAGTGGAATTCAGAGAACAGAATGAAGTCACATACCCTATTGACCCTCTTCAGACATTCCAGAAATTGAATGCCGTTCATCATTTTCTCCTGTTTTGAATCACATCAATAGATTGTGACTGGAAATGTAACAGGATTCAAATGAAACCATCATTTCAGTGAGTGTTTTCAGCAGGAAGTTGGGGTAAGAGTCTCCTGTACATTCCTAGTAACCTTGCTATGAAGTAATTTAGGCATCTGTCTGTATGGGATCACTCTCAGAAACTGATAGGTAACAGCATTCCCATGGAGGACCTGAAGAGATGTGTTAATCAGTTTGTTGTTGAAGAAAAAAGGAGTTTGTCAAGGTGTGCTTGGCATGAAATTTGAAGCAGCAGCTGCTCTGGTCTTTACCAAGAAGTAGCCTTGTGGGGCTGCCACTGGCTGAATGCAAATTCAGTGAACTTGTACAGGTGGGCAGGGTAGAATTCAACCTCAGTGTGATCTGGGGACACTATGAATGATGATAAACGATAACTGTTTTTGTGCTCTGTATTTTATGCATCTCTTGTGTTTTACCTTGACAAAGTTTTACCCTTCCCAAGTGGAAATGTGTGTAGAGGTTGGTAATAAATAACTCAGTTGCTACTGTGACTCAGCAGCAATAGCAGCTCTCAAAAATCCTGGCTTTCATGTACCTGAGTAATGCCAGTTCCAAGCCTTTTGAATACTTAGAGGCTTTTTGAGCTTTTGATCAATGCTTGACAGCCACCATATGTACAGTTGGGTGTAGGAAGCTGTTTTCTCTGCTCCTAAGTTTTCTATGGACATTTGTGATTGGGTTCCTTGGGTAAAGTTAGTAAACATGAATTTGTGTTTTGAAATTTTACATTTAAGGCAATAATAGCAAAGTTATTGATGATGGGGCACATTCCACATGGATGTAGGCAATTCATTGAGAATAATTGGAGATGTATTCAGGAATGCTTTCAGATATGATTTTGGGGTTGTGTAAATATCACAAGGCTCTTAGTGTTTAGAATAAATTTTCTTTTTCAATTTATTCAAGGTAGAATCTACATTTTGTTCTGCCGTAGAATTTTTCCTGATTAAGTATTTGTGAACAGGTTGCCCTATTTCTTTTGAGAGATATTATTCTAGTTTGCCTTTCAAAATAGGCACTTGTGTAATTTCAAATGTATGGGGGTCAGTAATGTGGTATAAGGAGTGTCTTTGACTTAGGGTATGTTCCATCAAATCAAAGTCAGGCATTATGTAATCTGCAGTCCATCGTAGGCAAGAGGATGGAGCCCAGAGCTGCAAGTGCATTTAGGACCTTTGAATGTTGAATTGTCCTCAGGTCTTCTCTTTGCTGCAACTTATCTCTACCCCATTTGTACTTGCTTATGTTTCCTTGGAGTTGAGGAATCTCCTGGTATTATTCAGGAGATACTCTTACCATTTTTTTCAAAGTCTTTTAAAGGTAATTAACTTTTCATTTTCAAAATCTTTCTGTTGGAGCTACACTAGAGAGAAGGCTTTAGCTTTTCTGCCATTTAATGTAAGGCCTTTGAGTCATCCTAAGTTTCCTGCCCTTCATTGCAATGCAGATATAAATTTGACTTTATGAAATGGATAATTGTGCTGATCACTTCAATCTGAGGTTCTTCTTTCTTTGATCTCACAAACATTTTTGGGCTTCTCCTTGCCAGGACCCATGACACTGTATAAGATCTAATTCTTCCAGGGTCAGTACAGGAACCATTGGCACTCCCACAGAGAGAGTCAGGCCAAGAGGCTAGATCATCATGATAAAGCAAATTGGCCAGATGTGACTGCATCAAAAAGTCAGAGGGTGGAACCTTTGGAAATTTCAACATAAACAGTTTCTAGGCGTGTTCTGGGTATAGGACTGCAGGAACAGCTGCAGGGAATCCTGGCTTCTGCAGCAGGTTCACAACCTGGGATGCTGGCTTGTTCCCTCTCTCTGTCCCTCCCTTACCCATACTCAGTGACACAGTCCCTCCTTCCCTGGCTTGAAAGCACAGCCTCCACCCACCTCCCCTTAGCTTTCATCCTTCAAAAGTTCCAGCTTTCACCTGAATGGGTTTTCCAGGAACAGAAGCACACCCTGCCATGCTGTGCATGATGTTTTCAATCTCAAGCTTGTGGAAACACACATCTGATACTCCACCACCTTTAGATATCGACAGACAGCACTCCTTGTGGCTGCTGGAATCCTAGGCCAGTTCCCTGACTTGACTAAACCTTGAGTGAGCCTGGGGCTCCAGGACGGCAATGGCGCTGGAGCCAGTACTACGTTAGGTGATTCTCCTGAACTGGCACCACCTCTGGCCCTCCAGGATCAATAGGACCTGTGGGGTCCGCATTCCTGAGCTCCATGAGGATTTCAAGGTGTCCCTCATGCCTAGTACTGACAAGCATGAGCTGCGACACATGGTGGCCATGGTGGGTCATGCTGAGTTGTGCTGACAGGTGGGAGTCACTGGGGTCCAAAGCCCTGGGAGGAGTCAGACAGCCCATTGGCCAGATGGACTGTGCCCCCAACACACCCAATCTTCACTTCCCAAGCTCTAAAAACTTGGGATGGCCTTTGTTGAAGAACATATGGCCCTGGGTCACAGCTTCTTCGTCTTCCCTCACCACCACTGCTTATGTGCCTGTTTGAATCTTTCCTGAATCCTCCTGTCCCACAGGTTCTTTGGAATGCCAGAGCACAGCAAAGTCATTGTGCTGTCAGTCAGCCCCTCTGTGATGTCAGAGCAGCCACCTTGTCTTAGTAGGCACCAGGTGGAAACCTTGTCACCCAAGGCCCAGAAAGTCCTGCAGGGAAGAGGAAGTGAGTGCAGTCTCCTACCAGATCCAGGAATTTCCAGGTCTTTGTATCCAGTGTAGACTCATGCCAGCCTTTTCCACATTGAGCATCCTAACTCTCACATGTTTGCCATCCATTCACAGGAGCAGAGTGGCATTTCTTTGGAAAGAATCAAATCCAGGTTAGCAGGATTTTGAGCGAAAGTGGAGGTTGTCATATTCTATGGAGGGACAGTGTAGAAACTAACCTCATTGCCACAATTCCTGAAGGAAATTGCAGAAAACAGCACCAACAGGAAGCCTGAATTTTCGGCATTTATTTTTCCTATGCTTTATTGTTTTTTGTCACTTTTCTTTTACACAATATTGATCCCTGAGGCACATATCCACTGAGCCATATCATTTACCCATTTTATATTCATATTTACAGACATTGGCTGGCTTAAATGTTAAGTCCTCCATAATTTGCTGAGGTTACATTTGAACTCGGGTTTCTCCTGCCTCAACTTCTGCTGTCCATGGGATCACAGGCGAGAACCTCCACACCACTGAGCTTTTCATTCAGGTCAGAAGTTTGCTGGTAATTTTTTTAGGGAATATCCAGGAGGAAGATGAGGGTGTCATAACTGAATGACCTGTTTTTCTGAAGAGCAGTTGTTTAGCATTTGCATTAACCCAAACATCATCTTAAGTAGGATGACCTGAGATTTTATTTGATCCAATAGATCCCTGCCTCTCCATCTGCCCCATTCCACCCTGGATCACTGAAGCTTTTTGATGGTAAGAGTCCATCCACCACATTTTATTCCCTTGAATGACAGGGATAAGTTTTTCTTTAATCACACATGCCTGGTCTGTTCTTCACAGGTCACTGAACTTTTGACAATATGACTTTCACTTTTAAAACAAGAAACTTATTTTTTACTGACAGTGTTTTCCTGGGAGGTGCTGCATGTGAGTCTGATGAGAAGAGGATGCAATCACATACAGTAGTGACCCTCTTCAGAAATTACAGATATTCAATGCTGTTCACCATTTTCTCCTCCTTTGAATTACATCAATAGATTTAGATTGGCAGTGTAACAGGATTCAGGTGGAAGCATCATGTCAATGAGTGCTCTCAGCAGAAAGCTGGGGTAAGAGTCTCCAGTACATTCCCAGTAACCTTGCCATGAATTAATATAGGCATCCATCTGGGTGGGAGAGCTCTCAGAAACTGATAGGTAGCAGCATTCCCATGAAAGAGCTGAAGAGGTTTATTGTTGAAGAAGAAAGATTTTCATCCTTTCTTTCAGTCCCGAATGTTGCTAGTTAATTTTTTTGGTGGCGAATATCCAGGAGGTGAGTGAGAGTGTCATACATGAATTTATGTTTTTTTTTTTTTTGTCTGAAGAGCAGGTGCTTAGAATTTCAATTTTCCCTATAGTCTTCTTAAGTAGGATGAGCTGAGAATTTATTACATCCAAGTGGATCCTGACTCTTCACACACCTCATGTCACCCTGGATCATGAAGACTTATTTTGTAAGAGTTCATTCACAAAATTTAAAGGCAGGGGTAAGTTTTTCTGGAATTGCTCATCCCACGACTGTGTGTCTTAAAAGTTAACTAAACTCCTGGCAGTATGTCTTTCACCTTAGAAACAATAAATGCATATTGAAATGATGTGTTTTGACTATGATAGTTTTCCTGCAAAACTCTGCAGGGTAGTTAGATGAGAAGAGGATGCAATCACATGACATTCTTACCTTCTTCAGACATTCCTGACATTCAATGCTGTTCATCAATTTCTCTGCTTTTGTATCTGCTGTAGAATGTGTTTGGCAATGGAGCAGGAATTACATGGAAGCCTGATTTTAATGTGTTCCTTCAGTAGGAAGCTGGGGAAGGAGTGTCTAGTACTTCTCCAGTGCCCTTGTCTTTTCTAAGCTTAGGCATCACTCTGGGAGGCACAGGTCTCAGAAAATGATAGGTAACAGCATTTCCATGAAAGAGCTGAAGAGGTGTGTTATTCAGCCTATTGGTGAAGAAGAAAAGAGAATTCAATGTGTGTGTGTCATGAAATTACATGGAGCTGCTGCACTGCTCTTTGGGAAGTAGTAGCATTGTGGGGCAGGCACCTGACTGTGTGCAATTTACATGGCCTGGTCCAGGTGGGCAGTGTGGAAGTCAAACTCAATATGAACTTGGGAAAATAGTGGAGATGATAAGGCAGAGATTTTCCTTGTAATTGTATTTTCTCCATCTCATGTGCTTCAACTTAGCAAAACTAAACTCTTCCTTGTGAAAATTAGTGGATAGGTTGTGAATTCATATCTCAGTTCGACCTGATGTGTCTCTGCTGCAATAGCAGTTGTTGAAAAACCTGGTTTCCTTGTAACTGTGTATACCACTCACAAGTCTTTTGAATACTTAGTGGCATTTTGAGCCTATGGTCAAAACCTTTCAGGCATGATGTGTATATTTGGAAGTAGGAGGCAGTTTTTTCTGCTTCTAAAGGATTCTGTGGAAATTTGAGATTGGGCTCCTTGGGTCAAAGCATGAAACATGGATGTATGATTAATAAACTTAACATTTAAATAAACTATGTCAATATCTCACAGGATGGGACACTTTAAGTTGGATGATAATAGTTAAAGTTGCATATACAAATGCTTCAGATCTAATTTGGGGGTGTAACTAACTATAAACTTGCTTAGTGTTGAGTAAAACTTTTCTGTTGCAATACATTCAGAATACAATCTACAAGTTTGCCTTGAAGTAAACTTTGATACTGTTTAAGGATTTAATTATGATGAGGACTATTTATTTTGATAGGCATCATTTTATGCTGACTTTCAATATTGGCACTTGTGTATATTCCAATACTTGGGGGTTTGGTGCCATTCTGTAATGAGTGTCCTCAATTTTAGGTTATGTGCCATCAAAACAAAGTCATCCCTTGTGAAATCTGCACTCCACTGCAGAAATAAGGATGGAGCCCAGAAGCTGCAAGTGCATTTATGACTTGGGAATATCAAATTATTGTGAGGTCTTCTCTTTGCTTAAATTCATCTTTGTCCCTTTAGTACTTGTTCATGTTACATTAAGACTGAGGAATCTCTTGGTATTTTTCAGGACACGTTAAGTTACTCTTTTTGCTCAATGTCTCTTAAATGAAATTTTCTGTTTTGAAACTTCTCTGTTTGAACTGCTCTAGAGTTGAGGCCTTAGCTCACATGAGTTTCAATATTAGGTCTTGAATCATCATACATGCCCTGCCCTTCAGTGGACTGCAGGTGTAAAGTTGACTTTAAGAAATTGATAAAAGTGCTCATCACTTCACTCTCAGGCACTAGTTTCAATCACCTCCCAAACATCTTTTGAGCAACTCTGTGCCAGGGCCTGTGACACTCCATGAGATCTGTTTCCTCCACTGTCACCTACAGTATCCCTTAGTACTGGAACAAAGGGCCCTGTGTCTGAAAGGCTAGAGGCAGGCCAAGGAGACAGATCATCTTGTTAAGGCAGACTATTGATATGTGTCTGCATCTAATAGAGTAAGGGACTGTTGGAAAAGTCACTAAACTGAGTTACTGGGCAGGGTCTGGTTGCAGGGAAGAAGCAGAATCTGCAGGGGATCCTGGATTTTCCAGCTGGCTTACAGCATTTGATGCTGGCTTGCTCCCTCTCTCCTTCCCTTCCTTCCCCATGCTCAGTGGCACACTCCCTCTGACACTCTAGGAAGCAGGATGCTACACATGTACCCTTTGCCACAATTCTTCAAAGTTTCCAGCTGTCACCTGTATGTACTTTCCAGGAGAGGGGCACCACGTAATACTGGTCACGATGTTTACAATCTCCATCTTCCTCTAACACACATTGGGATGTTCCACACCCTCGGATATCAACAGATAGCACTGCTTGTGGTTGCTCCAATCTTAGGCCAATTTCCTGAGTGGGCAACACCTCGAGTGAGCCTGGGACTCAAGAAGGAAAAAGCTGTTGGAGGCAGTGCTAAATTGGGTGATCATCTGTGCTCCCAGCTCTCTCAAGCTCTCCACAATCCATTGGACCTGTGGGATCAGCAGTGCCTGCTGCTTTCAAGGCACCCTGCAGGCTTGCTGCTAACAAGCACCAGCTGTGCCATCTAGTAGCCAAGGTGGGTAGTGCTGACAAGTGGGAGTCCATTGGGCCCAAGGCCAGGAAAGGAATCAGACAGTCCATTGGTCACATGGGCCATGTCCCAATCACACCCACCCTACACTTTCTGAAGTTGAACTATTGGCATGGTCTTTTTTGAAAAGCATACAACCCTGAGACTCAGTTTCTTCATCTTCCTTCATTCCACAACACCTCATATGCCTGTCTTGAATCATTTCTTAATACCCCTGTTCCAGAAGGTCTTCTGCCTAGCAGCATACAGTGACCTCACTGTGCTGTCACTCAGCCCCTTTGTGATATCAGAGGGCCCGGTTTGTCATAGCAACCACTAAGTAGGATCCTTGTCACCAAGACCCAGAATATCCTGCAGAAAAGAGTAAGCAAGTGCAGTCTCCTAGTCGATCCAGGAATCTCCTAGTATCCAGACTGATGCCAGCCTTTTCTACTTTGAGCATTGAGACTCTCACATATTTGCCATCTGTTCACAGGAGCTTAGGGAACACTGGCATTTCATTTGGAAGAAATAAAACTTGGATAACAGGATTTCACATGAAAGTAGATGTTGGCATATTATATGAAGTGACATTGTGAGATGTAATCTCAGTGCCATGACTCCTCACGACAGTTGCACGAAACAGCACCAACAAGAAGGTTGAATATTTGAGGAGAATTTTTTCCATTTTTCTTATTTTCTTTTTGTAAACCACTTTTATACCTGAGGCACTTATCCAGGAGCTATATGGTTTGCCCATTTTACGTTCATATGTACACACAGTGCCTGGCTAAATTTTTAAGGGCCTCCATATTTGCTGAGAATGTCTTTGAACTAGACGTTATTCTGCCTCAGCCTTTCCAGTCCCTGAGATGACAGGCAAGAACCTCCACCCAAACTGGCCTTTTTATTCAGGCCCTTTGCTGGGAATTTGGGAATTGTTTTTGGTAGTGAGTATCCAGGAGGTGTGAGAGGGTGTCATACATGAAGTTTTTTTTTTTTTTTTTTTTTTTTCTGAAGGGTAGGTGCTTAAGACCTCAATTTTCCCAGTGGTCTTCTTAAGTAGGGTGAGCTGAAAATTTATTACATCTATGTGTATTCTGACTCTTCACCCATCCTGTACCACCCTGGATCATAAAGGTTTATTTTGCAAGAGTTCATCCACAAATCTTTATTTTCCTTAAAGGCAGAGGTAAGTTTTCCTGTAGGTGCACATCCCAGGAATGTGTGTTTTCAAAGTTAACTAAGCTTCTGGCAGTATGTCTTTCACATAACAAAAAATAAATTCATATTGAATTGATGGGTTTTGACTATAAGGGGTTTTCCTGCAAAGCACTGCAAGGAAACCAGATGATAAGAAGATGCAATCACATGCAATTCTGAACTTCTTCAGACATTCCTGTCATTGAATGCTGTTCACAAATTTGTCCACATTCACGTCTGGTGTTAGAATGTGGTTGGCAATGGAACAGAATTAAAATGGAGGCATGATTTCAATGAGTGTTTTCAGCAGGAGGCTTGGATAGGAGTCTCTAGGACTTCTCTGGTTCCCTTGTCTTCTCTAAGCTTAGGCATCCCTCTGGAGGCACAGCTCTTAGAAACTGATATGTAAGAGCATTCCCATGAAAGAGCAGAAGAGTTGTGTTGTTCAGCCCATTGTTGAAGAAGACAGGAGGTTTTCAATCTGTGTGTGACATGAAATTTCATGGTGTAGCTGCACTGGTCTTTGGCAAGTAGTAGCATTTAGCATTGTGGGGCAAGCTCCTGATGGTACACAATTACATGGCCTGGTCCAGGTGAGTAGTGTGGAAGTCAAACTCAATATGAGCTTGGAAAAATAGTGAAGATGACAAGGCAGAGATTTTCCTTGACACTGTATTTTCCTCATGTCATGTACTTCATCTTAGCAAGATTAAACCCTTTCCTGTGGAAATGAGTGAGTAGGCTGTGAATCCATATCTTGGTTTCACCTGATGTGTCTCTGTGACAATAGTTGTTGTTGAAAAACTTGACTTCCATGTCACTGTGTATGACCACTCAAAAGGCTTTTGAATATTTAGTGGCATTTTGAGTAATTGTTCTAAGCTTGACATGCATGATGTGTACTTTTGGAAGTAGGAGGCAGGAATTTCTGATTTTAATGGATTCCTAGGAAATGTGAGATTGGGTTCCTTAGGTAAAGGCATCAAACATGAATGCATGATTAAAATACTTAACGTTTACATCAACTCTATCAAAGTATCTAGGGACACAGCACCTTGTACTAGGATCTAAGCAATTCATTGATAATTGTTAAAGTTGTATATACAAATGCTTTCTGATATGATATTGCGGGTGGGTACCACTAAATGCTTATTGTGGAGTAAATTTTTTTTCAACATTTTCAGATAGGATCTACATTTTTGCCTTGAAGTAGACTTTTATCCTGTTAGGTATGTATTAAAGGGGAGGTTTATTTATTTTCAGAGGCATCATTCTATGATGCCCTTCAAAATTGGCACTTGTGTAAATTCCAATGCCTGGGGACTGGTGCCATTGGGTAAGGATTGCCTTCAATTATAGGATATGAGCCATCAAAGCACATATTTTGAAATAGAGAAATCTCCTGGTATTATTCAGGACATGGTAAATCTTACTATTTTTATTCAATGTGTTAAAATAAATGAACTTTCCTGTTTCAAAACCTTTCTGTTGGTATTGCTCTAGAGTTAAGGATTTAGCTCTTCTGCCTTGAATATTAGGCCTTCAATCATCATACATGTCCTGACTTTCAGTGAATTGCAGAATTAAAGTTGAGTTTATGAAATGGATAAATGTGCTCATCACTCTCAGACACTGGTTTCAATCACCTCACAAATATTTTGAGCATCTCTGTGCCAGGGCCTGGGACACTTCATTTGATCTCTTTCCTCCACAGTTGCCTACAGTATCCTATGGCACTAGAACAGAGGACCCTTTGTCTCAAAGTCTAGAGTCAGGCCAAGGGTTAGATCAGCATGTTAAGATGGATTAGTGAGATGTGTCTTCTTCTAATAGTCAGAGTAAGGGACTGTTGGAAACATCAGCTAAAACAGTTCCTGGGCATTGCCAGTTGTAGGGTAGAAGCAGCATCTGCAGGGGATCCTGACTTTTGCAGCAGGTTTACAGCATGGGATGCTGGCTTGCTCCCTCTCTCCTTCCCTTCCTCAATCATGCTGAGTGGCACACTCTTCCAGACACTCTCTAGGAAGCATAAACCACCTAACTCCCCTTTGCCTCCATACTTCAGAGATTCCAGCTGTCACCTGAATATGCTTTTCAGGAAAGGAGGACACCTTGCCATACTTTTCACAATGTTTTCAATTTCAAGCTTCCCCTAACACACACGGGATGGTTCACACAATCAGATATCAACAGGCAGCAATGATTGTGGCTATTGGGGTCCTAGGCCATTTCTGTTAGTGGGCAAAACTTCGAGTGAGCCTGAGTCAGGAGGAGCAGTGCCTGAGGGCAATGCAATGGAGCCAGTGCTCAGTTTGGTGATCTTCTAGTGTGCCTGCAGCCCTCAGTCCCTCCGGGATCCATAGGACCTGTGGGATATGCAGTGCCTGCAGTTCCTTGCAGGACTCATGGCACCCTTCATGCCTGGTGCTGACAAGCACAGGCCATGCTACCTAATGGCCAAGGTGGGTTGTGACAGTCAGAAGTTTGTAGGGTCCAAGGCCCCGAAAAAAGCCAGGCAGCCCATTGGCATGATGGGCCATGCCCCCAACACACCCCTTCCCTACTTCCTGCTGTTGAAATTCTGGTATATTCTTGTTGAAAAGCACATGAAGGGGGTTTCCTTTCCTTCATCTTCCCTCACACCACCACATCTCCTGTGCCTGTCTTGAATCATTTCTGAACTGAATTCCCCTGTCTCAGAGGCTCTTCTGCCTGGCAGTGCACAGTGATGTCATCCAGCTCTCAGTGAGCCCCTCTGTGACATCAGAGTGCACAGCTTGTCATAGAAGCTGCTAGGTAGGATTCTCATCTCCCAAAGCCCAGAATATCCTGCAGGGAAGAGTGAACAAGTGCAGTCTCCTAGTGATTGCTGGAATCTCCAGACTTTTGTATCCACAGTAGACTGACACCAGTCCTTTTATTTTAAGCATCCTAACTCATGTGTTTGCCATTTCTTCACAGGACCATAGGGAACCCTGGCATCTCATTGGAAATAATCAAAACTAGGATAAGAGGATTTTAAGTGGAAGTAGACATTGGCATATTGCTTGAAATGACATTCTAGAAGCTAATTTCAGTGTCATCTCCTTCTTAGGAGTTTCAGGAAACCCCATCAACAGGAAGACTGAGTATTTGGGGAGAATTTTTTTTCTTTTTTCTCACTTTTTTATTTTTTGTAAACCACTTTCATCCCTGTGACACTTAAACAAGATCCATGTCATTTACCCATTTTATATTCATATTTACAGACAGTGTGTGGCTAAATTTTTCAGGGTCTCCAAAATTTTTTGAGGCTATCTTTGAACTTGAAGATCTTCTGCCTCAGCCTCTCCAGTCCCTGAGATGACAGGCAAGAACCTCAAGTCAAATTAGCCTTTTTATTCAGATCAGAATTTTGCTGGTAAATGTTTTTGGTGGTGAATATCCAGAAGGTGGAAGAGGGTGCCATACATGATTTTTTTGTGTCTGAAGGGTAGGTATTTAGGATTTCAATTTTCCAAAATGTCTTCTTAAGAAAGAATGGGCTGAGAATTTATTACAACCAAGAGGACCCTGCCTCTCCACCTGCCCCATGCCACTCTAGATCACTAAGGCTTATTTTGTAAGAGTTCATCCTAAAATATTTTCTTTCATTTAAAGAAAGGGATAAGTTCTTCTGTAGTCACACATCCAAGGACTGTCTGTCTTCAAAGATAACTAAACTTCTGGCAATATGGCTTTCACCTTAGAAGCAATAAATTTTGAATTGATGGGTTTTGAATAAGGAGAGGTTTTGCTGCAAAGCTATGCAAGGAAGTCAGATGAGAGAGGGTGCAATCACATGCCATTCTGACCCTCTTCAGACATTCCCAATATTCAGTGTTGTTCACCATTTTCTCCTCTTTTGAATCATGTGAATAGAATGTGGTTGACAATGAAACAGGATTCAAATGGAGGCATATTTCAATGAGTGCTTTAAGCAGGAAGCTAGGGTAGAAGTCTTTAGTACTTCTCTAGTACCCTTGTCTTTCCTAAGCTTAGGCATCACTCTGGGGGCACCCCTCTCAGAAACTAATAGGTAACCGCATTCCAATGATAGTGCTAAAGAGGTGGGTTATTCAACCTACTGGTGAACAAGAAAGGAGAATTTTAAGATGTGTGTGGCATGAAATTTCATGGAGCAACTGCGCTGGTCTTTGGCAAAGAGTGCCATTGAGGGGACAGATCCCTGACTGGATGAACATTAGGTAACATGCTTCAGGTGGGCAGGATATAAGTCAACCTCAATATCAGCTGGGTAACATAGGGGTGATAATAAGGCAGAGATTTTCTTTGACACTCTATTTTCTCCATCTCTTGTGCTTCAACTTACCAAGATTAAAACCTCCCTGTGGAAATGATTGACTAGGTTTTGAATCCATATCTCAGTTTGCCCTGATTGTCTCTGCAGCAATAGTAGTTGTGAAAAAACCTGACTTCCATGTACCTATGTACTGCCAGTCACAAGCATTTTGAATATTTAGTGGCATTTTGAGTCTTTGGTCAAAGTTTGACAGAATTCATGGGTACATGTGGAAGTAGGAAGCTGTTTATTCAGTTTCAGAGGGATTTTGTGGAAATTTGAGATTGGGTTCTTTAGGTAAAGGCATCAAACATGAGTGCATGATTAAAAAACCTCACATTTAAGTCAACTGTATCAAAGTCCTAAGGGATGGGGCATCTTTCAGTTGGATGTAGGCAATTCATTGATAATAGTTGAAGTCACATATACAAGTGCTTTCTGATATGATGTGAGAGTGAGTAGCTATCCCAACATGCTTAGTGATGAGTAAAACTTTTCTGTTCCAACACATTCAGGGTAGAATCTACACTTTTGCCTCAAAGTAGACTTTTATCCTATTTAAGTGTTTATTGATGGGGAGCCCTATTTATTTTGAGAGGCACTATTTTATGCTGCCTTTCAAAACTGGCACTTGTGTAAATTCAAATGCCTTGGAGTCAGTGCCCTTTTGTAAGGAGAGTCTTCAATTTTAGGTTATGTGCCTAAAAGTGCCTCGAAGAAAAGTCAGCCCTTTCAGTTCTGGAGTCCATTGCAGCCAAAAGATGCAACCCAGAAGGTGCAAGTACATTTAGTAACTTTGAATAATGAATTATTGTCAGGTCTTATCTTTGCTTAAATTCATTCTTTCCCCCTTAGTACTTGCTTATGATACCTTGAAGCTGAGGAATCTCCTGGTATTATTCAGGACATGTTAAATCTTACTATTTTTGTTCAATATCTGTTAAAATTAATTAGCTTTCAAAACCTTTCTGTTGGGACTGCTGTAAAGATGAGGCTTTAGCTCTCCTGCTTTTGAATATTAGGCCTTGAGTCATTGTGTATGTCTTGCCTTTCAGTGCAGTGCAGGTGTAAAGTTGACTTTAAGAAATGCATGAATGTGCTTATCACTTCACTCTCAGGAATTTGTTTCAATTACCTCACAAATATTTTTTATCATCTCTGCCCCAGGACCTGTGACACTCCATGAGATCTCTTTCCCTCCAGTGTTGGCCACAGGGTCCCTTGTCAGTGGGACTGAGGACCCTGTGTCTGAAAGTCTAGAGTCAGGCTAAGAGGATAGAACATCATGTTGGTGAGTTATGTCTGCTTCTAACAGTCAGAGCAAGGGACGGTTGGAAATGTCAGCAAACAGTCACTGGGCAGGGTGTGGTTGCAGGGTAGAAGCAGCATCTGCATGGGATCCTGACTTTTGCAGCAGGTTCACAGCATGGGATGATCTCTTGCTCCCTCTCTCCTTCCCTTCCTCCCCCATGCTCAGTGACACACTCCCTCCTACCCTGGCTAGAGAGCACAGCCTCCACACTTCTCCCCTTTGCCTCCATTCTTCAAAGTTTCCAGCTGTCACCTGAATGGGTTTTCCAGGAATGGAGGGTCACCACACCATACTGTGCACTATGTTCTCAATCTCAAGCTTCCCCCAACACACATGGGATGTTCCACGCACTCAGACATCAACACTCAGCACTGCTTGTGACTGCTGAGGTCCTAGACCTGTTACCTGACTGGGCAAACCTTTAGGGAGCCTGTGCTTGGAGGAGCAGTGCCAGAAGCAATGCTGCTGGAGCCAGTGCTAAGTTGAGTGATCCTCCCATGCTCCCACTGCCCTTGGCCCTGTGGCATCCATAGGACCTGTGGAGTCCACAGTGCCTTCAGCTCCTTGCAGGTTTCAAGGCACCCTGCATACCTGGTGCTGACAAGCTTGGGCTGTGCCAACTAGTAGCCAAGGAGGATCGGGTTGACAGGGGGGAATTGGTGGAGTCCAAGGTCCAGGAGGGAGACAGAAAGCCCAATGGCCAGATGGGTCATGTCCCCAACACACCCAACCCCCCAGTTCTGGTTGAAAGATTGGCATGTCCTTTGTTTAAAAGCACAAAGTCCTCTGATCTCAGCTTCTTCATCTTCCCTCACAGCACCACAGCTCATGGGCCTCTCTTGAGTCTTTCTGAATCCCCCTCTCCCAGAGACTCTTCTGCCTGCCAGCACACAGCTATGTGAGGGAGGGCAATTCGACTGGGGCCTGTGCTTAGCTGGGTATTCCTCATGTCCTCTGCTCTCCTCAGTTCCTCCTGGGTCCACTGGACCTCTGGTTCCCCAGGGCCTGCAGCAGGATTAGGGCTTCAAAACATCTAGCATGCCCTTAACTACGGACTGCTCCTCCTAGTGGCCATCAAGGGTAGTGTTCACGGATGGGTGTCAGAGGGGTCCCAGGCACCACCGGAATGAGGGAGATTGCCTGTAGGCCAATCTGCCCCAACACACCCATGCTCCACTTTCAGTGTGTTAAGAAATTGGGGTCACCTTTTAAAAAGCACATTCCCCTTGGGCTCTGTCCCTTCATTTTCCTTCACAGTATCACAGTTAATGTGCCTGTCTTGTGTCTTTTCTGTAATGGTCAGTCCCAGAGACTTCTCTGCTTGCCCGGGCTCGTTGACTTCATAGTGCTTTCATCAGCCTGTCAGTGACATCAGAAGGTATCGGGAGAGCAGCCAGCATGTCACATCATGCACTAAGTGGACGATTGGCACCCAGTGCTCAGAAAGACCTGCAGGGAAGAGAAAGCAAGTACAATCTCCTACCAGAACTGGGAATATCCAGGACTTTGAATCCAAAGTAGAGGGATGCCAGCCTTTCCCACTTTGTATGTTGTAGTTGTCACATGTTTTCTGTCACTGCACAGGAGCATAGTGAACACAGGCACTTCATTGAAAATTATCAGAACAAGCTTAGCAGAATTTTGATAGGAAGTGGATGTTGGAATGTTCAATGAAAGTGACATTCTGGAAGCTTGTCTTAATTCCCAATGGGAAAGTGCCATGATTCCCGATGGGAATTTCAGAAAACAGGACCATCAGGAGGGCTGAAAATTTGCTGAGGTTTTTAATTTCTTTTTTCTTTTCTTTTTTTTTTTTTTTTTTTTTTTTGTTCCACATATTGATCCCCAGGGCATTTATCCACTGAGTAATATCCTTTGCCTATTTTATATTTATATTTACAGACAGGGTCTGGCTAAGTTGCTTAGGGTTGTGCTAATTTGCTGAGGCTGGCTTTGAACTGGTGTTCCTCCTGTCTTGGCATTCCCAGTCCCTGAGATGACAAGTGAGAACCTCCACCCACTCTGGACTTCTCCTTTAGGTCAGATCTCCTTTTTGTTATGCCCAGAAGTGTTTCAAGATGTCAAAAATTCCTAAAAGAATCTGAACACATCTTGTCCTCCTCAGTCTTCTTAAATGAGTCTCCTCTATGGAGACCTGTGTTTTGGGGGAGGTGGAGAGGCAGTGAATGGGACAAAGATCTCCTCTGGATTGCAGGAAGCATGAGTGCCCAGCACGAGAGAGTCAAGGTCATTCACAGGTCCTGTCATCCCATAATCAACTTCAGAAAGCTTTTGGCTCACCAGGACAGCATGGACATGAACACTAGAGCATAGCACCATCCCACCCCCAGAGCCTTGCTGTACAACTTTTCGGTAGTACCTAGTTATACTCCAACACAAGGTTTTTCAAATACTGCTCATTAACAGGAACCTGCTTTTTGAAAGGCATCCAAAAGGCAAGAGATCTCATTCAAAAATTGGCCTAACACAAGATTATGAAAGTATTCACCTGCTTTAATTTCATTATGCTTAAGACTTTAAAATTTTATAGTTTAATTTTCCATTATTAGGAATGGACCCAGGGGTGCTTCACCAATGAACTATATCCCTAGTCCTTTTTTTTATTTTGGGATGGAATTTCCCTAAGTTGTCTAGGCTGGCTTCAATCTTGTGAGCCTCCCGCCTCAACCTCCCAAGCTTCTGTGATTACAAGTGTGTTCCACTACACCAGGTGTTTGTCAATTTTTTAAATTAGTACATTACAGTTATACAAAAGTGGAATTCATTATGATATAGCCACACATAAACATAGCATATTTCATTCAATTTTATGCCACAGTCAAATGGAACATTTTTATAAAAGAAAAATATAAATTATTATGTAAATAAGGCATTAGCAAATACATTTAAGAAATTTCATTAATTATACCAAGGTCAATAATTTAATCCCAAATGCTGGATGTAGTCATGTTCACCTGCAATCCCAACAATTTGTGAGGCTGACACAGTAGAGTTGCAAGTTTCAGGCCAGCCCCATCAACTTAGCCAGGTCCCAAGCAACTTAGTGAGACCCTGTCTCAAAATAAAAAATAATAATAATAATATGGGCTGGGTATCTGGATCAATGGTAAAATGTCTCTGGGTTCAATACCTAGCATACACACACACACACACACACACACACACACACACACATACACACACATGGACATAAAAATCACACTTATCTTAATGAAAAACTGGACCATGTGCCTCCATATGAAGATTTACCCTTATAAAGATGTTAATGTCCCCCAAAATATGGCATAAATTTAACATAATCTCAAAACCTCAGTGGCTTTGTGACAGCTGAGAAAACTGATTCTAATTTTTAAGAATATTAATTAAGTGATAAATATATGCAAATAATCAAGATTTTGTAGTGAAAACTTTTAACACACATATATCTTATGAGATACAAAAATATGGTATAAATATCACTTTAGGATGTGTTACTGATAAAGAAATAATTAAGTAGACTAAAAAATAGAGCAGGAGATTTAGAAATAAACCAGGTTTATGGTGTCAGCTCTCAGTGATCTCAATCAGATGAAATGATTCCAAACAATAGTAGCAAACACACACACCTGAAGAAGCACACATTGTGCAGGATAGTTAGGTTACCAGTGGGTGCCTCCTGCTGTTGCACTGGGTTCCCCTGCTCATCAGCTACTTTCACAAGACACAGTATTCAGCTGTGGAGATGGAAAAGCTTCCCTTTAGGAGCTTCATAGTCCAGGGGAAAACCCTTAGTCTCTGGGAGAAATGCTGGGGAGGTCCTGCATGCCATGGCCATGGACTTGGTAGCTGGGTTCCCACTAAACTGCCAGTTCTTGGTGGAATTCCTCTTCAAGATCTGCTAGCCCAGTGCACTGGACTTGGCTAAAGCCCATATATCCTGTTCCTTAAGAGAGGAGAGGCAGTCTTTCCTGGGCAGGGCTGCCTGCACTAGGCGCTAGGCAGTTTGGGGATAGGTTTATCACCACATACAGGTTGCTCCCTCATCAAAGGAGGAACCAAAGTCAGGGATGATGGAGTTCTGCCTCTTGTCTGCTAGTCACTCAGAGGCACAATGACCTTGACCTCCTCCAAGAAGCTGTCTATCAAAGAAGGCACCTCTTAGTGTGTTGGATAGTGCAATAAGAATGTTTTGTTAAAATATCATGTTGGCATAGACATATTTTCAGACTGAGAGTTTGCTCTTCTAGGACTGGTGGAGAAGGCGTTAGTAAGCATTTTGAAACAATTCAGTGACTTTCTTCACAGAGAACAGAAATGATGGCACCCAAATAAGTGGGCACATTCTTGGGTTGTCTCCACTTTCTCTCCCATGGCTGAAAGTCACTGGTCCAAACATTGAAGCAAAACCCAATTGTTTTTACTGCACCTGACAAGATAATTCTGGTGAACACAAAGTTTGAGAATTTGGTTGAAAACTCTGAAGGAGAGTATGAGGGAGTGACATTCCCTTATGACTGCTGGAAGGGCCTGGTCTATGAATGGGCCTCTGTGGTGGGAAGAGGTGACATGGGAAGATTCAAGGTCAGCAGCACAATAAGTAGCCCAATTTAAAATGGGAAAGTGAGAAGGGGGAACAAAGGTGTAAGTTCTGAAGGATGTGGGGGCAGAATTCTTGAGGACAGGCCCCACTGGGCTTGTTCAGAGTGGTAACCATAGGACCTGGGTCCCTGCCAAACACCATATATATCTCCTCTCAGTCATTTCTGAGGTGAGTGTCACTATCCCCACTTCATAGATGAGACCGATGAGGCCTGACCCACTGCCAGGGGCTGTCAGGTGGCAGAGGTGGGATTTGATCCTCTCTGAACCACTCTATCTTGCCTCTATACAAAAAAGCCAATTGAAAAATATTTATTGGAGAGATGGATGGATTGGGGATTATGGAATGTTGGGATGGAGGAAACTGGTAAGAGAAAGTGGAACTGATTGCAAAAGAAAGAGATTTTCATTTAGTATTCTTTGTCACCTTTTAAATATTAAAATAAATGTATGTTAATTTCAAATGTACAATACATAACAAAAAAGAGACCTAATAACCCCCAAACTGAATACACAGCCACTTTTGAGGGATCTACAATCAGCATAGTTCCTGTTTTCATTTTTTCAAAAATGAATCATTCTAAGTCCAGCATGATGCTTTGACTGCTGCTCCATTCTCATGCCCTAGAAAGAGTTGAGGCAAAAATGGTAGAAAATTATTCACAGCAAGAATTATAGAAAATGGTTAATACTACACTTTCATTTCATTATTAAATTTAAAAATATAAAGTTAGTTTTTAGTTGACAGATAAAAATGTATCTACTTCTGTTGCATGGCATCTTTTCATATATGCATACATTGTGAAATGACTAAATCAACCTAATTAACATACTCATTGCCTCATATACTTATTTTTTGTGACCTGAACATTTAAAATCTACTCTTTAAGCAATTTTCTATTGTACAGTGCTTCATTATTAACTATGCTCACCATGCATACAAGAGATCTCTGAAATTTATTCCTCCTGTCTAACTGAAATCTTGTATCTTTTGAAAGACATCGTCCCAATCCAACACCCTCAACAGATAGACCCTGGTATCAATCATTCTACTATTTACTTCTATAGGTTCAACTACTTTAGATTCTAACCAATAAGTGAGATCATGCAATAATTTTTCATGCTAAGTTCATTTCATTAGTGTAATGTTCTTTGAGTTCATTCATGTTATCTCAAATGGCAGGATTTCCTTGTTTTTTAAGGTTGCATAGTGTTCCACAGTATCTACTCCATTTTATTTATCTGTTTTCCATTGATGGACACTCATTTGATTTTGTGTCTTGGCTTCTGTGAATAGTGCTGCAATAAACACAGGAATGCAGGTGTCTCTATGACATACTGATTTCTTTTCCTTTGCCCATGTATGCAGAAGTGGGATTGATGGATCATAAGATAGCTCCATAATTTTTTGAGAAACATCCATAATGTTTTCCATACTGGCTGTACTAATTTACATACCCACCAAGAATGTACAAGGCTTTCCTCTCCTCCACATCCTCACCAACACTTATTTCTTGTCTTTTTGATAATAATCATCTTAACAGGTAGGAGGCAATATCTCATTGTGGTTTTAAATTGCAATATTATACTTTAATAAAAGTTTTTTTTTTCTCCTCACCCCTCTGCACTGTCCTCACAGGGAGTCAAGCTAGGGAACTCAGATTGATCTCCGAGATGACCCCAAAACTTTAGGAAGACTGAATGATATGAAAGAAAAACCTATATGTGTGGAACAAGGACAGAAACTAGCAAAAGAGAAAGGAGCATGGTGCTATGTGGAATGTTCAGCTTTAACCCAGAAGGGACTGAAGACTGTTTTCAATAAGGCTATCATAGCCATTTTAACTCCAAAGAAACACGTGGTTAAAAAAAGAATAGGATCAAGATATATAAACTGTTGTTTGATTACGTGAGAAACATCTTCAGTGGCCAAGGAAACTGTCAACTTTTCTCAGAAAGCATGTGAAAATGGTACAGCTATACAAGAACTCTCTTAGATAATGAAGCAATTGAAAGGAAAAAAAAAACCTGTCCTCAGAATTCTATGAAGTTCATTAAGAATGTTTCTTAAAGGTCTAAGAAGCAGCAAACAGCATCTGAAGCCACAATCTATTATAAATACTTTATTTCAACTAGAAGGCATAATCTCTCAGGGGTTTCATAGTTTAAAAAGCTACGATCACATCGTGTTGAAACTGCATAGTAAAACAGTGCTGTAAATGGAACTGCTTGGCTTTGACCACACACATTTCTGCACAGTGCTTGTGGAATCTGCACAAAGAAATATCTTCTCCCTTTGCTCTAATTAATTGTTCTTGTACATAAGTTGCTTTCTACTCCACTATATCCAGAGTGGTGAAATAACAAGGCCAGCCACATAGGCAAAGGTCGCTCCAAGTGTACAGGAGATGGGCCATACATAGGAGAGAATGTATGAGATCAAAAAAGCACAAACGTTTTATTATTACTTGCGCACAAGTTAAATGTAACCTAAATATTTCTATATTAAAGCTTAATGTGCTTTCTTAAAAGAAAACAAAGTTGTTACTATCTTGATTGAAGACTTATAATAAAACCTTTAACAGAAAATTGAGTAATCCTCATAAAAACAATGTACTCAAAAAAAATACATTTAGAACATTCAGAATTCAAACATTTGTAGTAATCATGCAAAGGTAATTAAAACAAAAATTAGGCAATATTTTGAATCACAAAATATTTTAAATGTATTCTGTCATATATAACTAATTAGAAAAAAATTTAAGAAGAACCTTAAACACTGTATGTTAACTATGTTAAAAAATAAAATATTCAAAAAACAAATAGATGTCTTAGTTTTGTTTTAAAGAAAGCTGAATACCCAATTCTGAAACAAAGTATGGTTTTGGAGCAGCTTTGAATTGTTACAATATGTATTTGTAAAAATACATGTACACACACACACATACACACACGTATGATATGTATCAATTGTCCTAAATTATTGATATCCTATGTTTGACAAATCTCAAGTTAGGATAATTTGTCTTAGGATATTATCCCAATGAAGCTTAACCAAATATATAAAATATTATTACCCCAACATTTATAATGTTAATAAAATTTAATGTAATTGCTGTACAGAACTTACTGGAATATTATATGGTCTTTGAAAACAATAATTCTTCCAAATAAGGCTGGAGCAAAGTCTAATTGGTATTCCTTAAGCATTGTTTATGATAACAGAATTCACAATATGGGATTCTAAATATTTATTTTGGTGCTATAGAATTGGTTAACATGCAGATGTGAATACTTCAAAGTTTTTGAATTGAAAATTTACAAGGAGTACTAAAGTTAAAATCACACTTCTCAATTTCAAAACTTACTACAAAGCTACAGTCATGACAAGGTGGTATTGACATAAGAATAGATTTATCAACCAATAGAATTGAAGGATAAATACATATCTGTGGTCAATTTATTTTAACAAAGGTGCCAACGCCCTTTGATGAGAAAAGAATCTTTTCAACAAATGGTGCTGTACAACTAGACATTCATCTGCAAAGGAGGGAAGTCGAACACTTAATCTCAGGTCACACACAAAAATTAACTCAAAAAATTAAAATGTAAATATGAGAACTAAAACTTTAAAACCCTTGATAGAAAACAAAGACATGTATTTTTATGATTTTGAAGTAAACACCACTTCTTAGATATGACATTGAAAATACAAATGATCAAAAAAACAAAAAAAAACAGATAACCTGGACTTCATCAAAAGTGAAACTATATTTTGTGGGGTGGGCATCAAAGGACATTATTCAGAGAGTGAAAAGACAACCTGCAGAAAGGGAAAAAAATATTTGCTCATAATTTACCTGATAAGAGTCTTTAACCAGAGTATATAAATTATTCTTGCAATTCAATAGAGATAAATGACTAAAAGTGGGCAAAGAACTTTGAGAGACATTTCTCTAAAGAAAATGTACAAATGTTCAATATCATGAAAAGATGCTCACTAGTCATTAGGAAAATGCAAATTAAAACAACAGAGAGATACCACTTCACTAGACACACACCCTCCTTTAAAATTGTTATACTAAAAAATGAAAAAAAATATTAAAAAAATTTGGAGAAATTAGAGTGCTTACACTTTGGTGGTAGGAATGTGAAATCATGTAATTACTAACCAAGATCTCATGATCCAGAAATCTCACTCTTGTATACATATCCAAAAGAACTGAAAAAGATGTGTCCACGCAAAAATGTGTATATGTACATTTAAAATACTATTTATAATTATCAAAAAGTGGACAAAATCCAAATGTCCATCAGGTGATGAATGTATGTACAAAATATGGCCTGTGCATACAATGGAGTTTTATTCAACTATGAAGAGAAATGAATTGTTGATTCATGCTACACAGATGAACCTCAAAAACATGCTAAATATAAGAAGCTGGTCACAAGGGATTGCATACTATGATTCTATTTATTAAAATGTCCAGGATAGTAAAGAAGAATAAAACTATGACATTTGCAGGTAAATTGGATGGACCTGGAGAATATCATGCTAATCAAAATAAGTCAAACCCAAGAAAACAAAGGCCAAATGTTTTCTCTGATAAGTGAATACTGATCCATGGTGGGGGAGGAAAGAATGAAGGAACTTTGGATTGTACAGAGGGGAGTAAGGGGAGGGGAGGAGATGTGGGAGGGACAGGATGGTGGAAAGAGATGGACATTATTACCCTATATATGTATATGCTTACACTACTGCTCTGACTCTGCATCATGTACAGCCAGAGTGCATTCTACTATCATATATAACTAATTAGAACAAATTTTAAAAATATACAGGATAGAGAAATCCACAGAAAGAAAGTAGATGGTTGCTTGCCTCATGCTTTGAAGATGGTAGGCAATGGGATGTGACTAAAAATGGGTATGGGTTTCTTTTTATTGCGAATGAAAATGTTCTAAAATTGATGGTGATGATTGTACATTATAAGTAAACAAAAATTTTCTGAATGGTACACTCAAACTATGACTTTTATTATATGAATTGTGTATCAACTTTAAAATTTTAAAAAAGAAGATTCCAATCCAAATGTACTTATGTATCTGGTTAGTGGGATTACATATATATTTTTAGTTTCTTCAGAATTCAATTCATTATCTAAGTTATATCCAATCAACATTTATAATTTTTTAAAATTTTTGTAGTCACAGATGGACACAATACCTTTGTTTATTTATTTATTTATTATTATTTTTTATGTGGTACTGAGTATCCAAGCCCATTCCTCACACATGCTGGGCAAGTGCTCTACCACTGAGTCACAATCCTAGCCCCAACAACTGTAATTGGAAAATAAGGAAAATTTTGAAATTCTAATATAACATGGACAATTTTAATAATCACTTATAAAAGGATATAAAATAATTGCATATTCTGCAGGTATGCAACATAAATATGTAATACTAGTAATGGAAAATAGAATAAAATGAAAATAAGTATACAAAAGTGATAAAAATTTGCATGAATTTTAAAAACTTTAACCTTTTGTGGATGGTAATGTTTATCTTTACAAGTATGAGAAATGACCACATTTGCCTCACAAATTGAATTGGGGTTTTATTTGATGTTGAAAATCCTTATGACAACATTGTCAAGGACAGGTGCCCTCTTCATTCTTCAAATTTTCACTGGATACATTTTCCCTATTTCTTCCTGGAACCTTTCCCTTCTCCTAATTTTTCCCTGTTGTTCAATCTGAGTTTTCTTTTTCAAATTGTGTTATTTTATCCAAAATTTTTCATTTCCTATAATGTCCTAAAGTTTTTTTAAGTTTTAACTTGAATAATTTTTCTTAATAATTTAAACTTTTTATTTATTCAGTTTTTTGAATTTATTTTTTTGAATTTTTAATTGGTTATTTTATTAGTGGTTTATAAATATCACATTTATTTATATCTCATTTTGCATACTAAACATTCTCTTTTCTAATTTATTTCACTTCATTTTCATTGCTTTTCTATTTTAAACTTTATATATATGTAAGTTAGGTATTACTCTCATTTTTCTTTTTCCTTCTTGTTACCACGGAAAGATAAAAGTTCCTCTGATTCAGCTTTATCTGATGTATATATGTATGTATATAAAACAGATATAAATACAACAGATATATATGTATATATAGGTGACAGCCTGCTGGGTGGCAAACAACCCCAAGGGCCCAGGGCGGGAGTGCCCCTTGGTGGAAGGGGGACCCTTCTGGAGAGGAAGGGTCTCAGGGACCTCAGGGACCGCCTTCACTGAAGCGGGCAGGGACAGCGAGTTGTCCCCGGGCCAGGCCAGAGAAGCGCTGCGGTCTCTGACCCACCACTTCGCCCAATCCAGCAGCGCGCGGACCCGCAAACTCCACCTCTCATACCTCTGCATGCGCGGCTCTTGGTTCCACCCAGCAGATGTTGCTCTAGAGCTCGCGCCCAGCACAGAAGACCATTCTCCTGGACAACTTCGGAACCGCCAAGGAGCCGACTTCCAACTTCGGAGAAGCTAGGGTGAGTCCCCCCACTTCCCCAGGCAAGCCGCCCCAAGGCCACCGGGCCTGGCCTCCCGGGCGTCAGGACGCTTCATTCAGCACCTAAGGCGGTGGCCCTAGGCGAGCGTCCTCCGCCTCTGGCGGCTTTACCTGGCCCTGGCGACATGCCTGGCCGCCCACAGCCTCTGCTCCTAATGCTGGTGACCCCAGCTGGCATTGCCCTCCCCTGCCAGGCAGAAAACCCAGCCGAGCAGGCACATGAGAGGCAGGAAATCAAGGCGTCAGCCGGGCAGCTGGTCGTGCATAGAAGCCAGGCAAGTGTGGGTCTGAAAACAGCAGTTGGTGCGTTACACCTGTGCTACCAGCGCTTGGAGGAGGACGGGAAGGAGGAAGACTGGGAGGAAGGAGAGGAGGAGCGGGCCAGCAGGAGCCAGGACCGCCACCACCAGGTAGAGGAAGAGTTCTTGGGGTGGGACAGGCCCTCCTACCACTTAGAGTATCTTCAGTCCCCTTTCTAAAAATGAAATACAAAATAAAGGAGACAGAAGGACTAGAGGAAAAAAGGAAGAGGATAGAATGTGGGCGGGGTAAACGTGAACAGAAAGGGCCAGCGCATGCAGGGAACCAGGGTCGTGGGGGCAGCTCTTCCCAGCGAGGAGCGCTGCCATTTGGGCAGGTGCCATAGCCGCTGCCAGAGGCGGCATAAGACACAGGTGCCCGTGGGTGGGGCTCTCATGGCTCTGGGAGCACATACCAAGGGTCAAGTCTGTGTCATTCCGGATCCCATGCTTTTCGTGGGTCCCCAAAGGTGGCAGCAGTGCTTCTGGGAAGATGAGTTGAATTGAAGTGCAGCCTCAGTCAGGGACTTGAGAGCCTAAGGACAGCGGCTTTCTGAGCGCTGCGAAGAATACCAATAGATGGTGACCCACACTACCCCATGTCGGGGGCTGCAGACCCCATCCTAGCATAGCCTGGCTTGAGGATTTCAGTGTGGCCCTGATGCAGGACATCAGTGTGGCCCAGATGCTGAGACATAGAATTGCAACAAACAGCTGACACTGCTTGTAGAAGGAGCCCCGGCGCTGAGCCAGTTGGCTAACACTGATCAAGGACTGTACCCTGGCATTAAGCCGGGGCAACATAGATTGCATCAAGGACTGTACCCTGGCATTGAGCCGGGGCAACATATGACTGATACTACCATAAGAACTGGCCCCGGCACTAAGCCAGCAGCGGATGCTATCTAAGAAAGCGGCCCCGGCATTAAGCCAGGGCCAAGAAGAACTGCTTTGATTAGACAAAAGTGACTCATGCTTGCACGCGCTCTTTAATTACTCTGATTGTATTATATTGTAATCTTGCTCTCCCCGCATATTCTATAACTGATTGTTCTTCTGTACCTTCTTGTATCTGTGCCCACTATGTACCTTTTGATATGTAATACTGTAATCTTACTATTGTACTCTGTAACCTGATTGTCTCATGATTCATATAAATATGACTGTAACTGCCTTGTAAATTCATCATCATAATCATCATCTGAGGATAAAGAGCTCTGATGAACAACTGAGGTGTCGTGTTTCTCTCTGCGGGCAGAAGGAACGCGACAACCCCAGAGTTTTGGAGAGGCACGGAGGACAAGCGTGGGGCGGCCACCTGTAGTTTGACTGTCAGATGAGGATGCACTTGCCACCCAGCACTTAGCAAAGCCAGTTGCAGTAGTGGATGACCTGGTTTATTGGCTTATTGCCTTACTAAAGAGTAAAATATTTTTTAATCTAGTAGGAAATGTTTTTGCTAGAGGAGTTAAAACAAGGAACTATGGAGGGAACAAAAGATGTTTTCCTGTCAGTTTGGGGCTGGGGTGGGACTGGAACCTCTGGAAGGTGGTCTGCTGCGGACTTGGAACTCCAGGACTGAGATTGGGACTGAGTTCCTGTAATAGGACATGAATAAGGCAGGAAAAGAGAGCAGCGGTCGCCCCACCCAGTTTACTTTGGCTTTGATTTTCTATCTGATGTGGGATCCAAGGCACCAAGCTTCAGGACTGGTGGAGCTGCTGGGTTGAGTGTGTGTGTGTAACCCTGCCTGTGCACCCTTCACTCGCTTTAAAATGTTTTATTCTTTTTATAAATACACATTTGCTAAGTGGCAAGAGAGGGCAGAGAGACAGTGTTGTATAGAACTTGTATAGACTCAGGGCTCAATGCCAGAAAGAAGGATGCACAGAGTCTGCCCAGTAGGGCAGGCCAGTCAGCATTCTGGGGCCTGGAACACTTGGTTGGTGGGTGTGAGCTGACAGGGTATCTGGTCCAGGACTGGTGGGTCCTGGGCACTCCAGAGACTTCCCAGTGTCACTTGGGTTCAGCACACTTTGTTCAGGGCCTTGTGGGCAAATTCAGGCAGCACAAAGGCTGCAAGGTGCCCATCCGTGTTGTAGTATTTCAGCTTCATGTGCTTCACCTATGTCTGTATCAGCCATTGCAGGGACTCCTGGAAATTGGTGCTCTGGGTTTTGCTGCATAGCATGAAACTGATTTGGCCTCTGTGGTAGGTGGGAATGGTGCAGCAGGCATAGGCCACCGTCAGGAAGAACTGCCACATCTCCTTGATGAGGTCCAGGTGCAGCTTGTGGCAGTCGCCCCTGACAGCAGA
>NW_025920645.1:0-40411 GCF_902686445.1 Sciurus carolinensis | reverse complement strand
CCCAGCAAAGTAACTTTTCTTTCACCTCACTCCTATTCTGTTATTTAACCCACAACAACTCTTCTCAAGATGTTGTTTCCTTGAAGAGAAGTCAGTGTCAGTAGTACTCTAAGGATCACCATGGGAAGAACTCCTTGCCCACCTTGTGGCAGAATTCAGAAAAGGATTTGCAAAGTTCACAGCTTTCTCTGTCTCCATGTCTCTTTCTCTCTCACACACACAAAGAACTAAAGATTTTAATTATAGTTCAATTGATGGATGAGGTGAGTATGGAAGTTTTGGACCAAATAATTGGAAAATTGAAAGTATAAATATGCAGAAAGATTAAGAATCACATATCTCCTCAATGATTTAATTCATTATTTTCACAAAAGCAGTTTTTCTGTGTAGTATAATCTACAGAAATCTCTCAAAGTAATTTAATTTGACAGGTTTAAAGACAATGAGAAAATTATCACATTCTTATCTTTACTAACAAATTTAAAGTAAAGTAGTTTTTTTGTTGTTTTGTTTTGTTTTGCTTCATTTCAGTTTGATAAAATCAGGCCAAGGAGAATAGTCTCCTAGTTCTATTTATTCTTTTGTTGTTTTCTCTTTTGTAGTGTAATTTAAGTTTGTGTAACAGTATGTTTAGCAATACATATACAAAGAAAAATCAGTGATATAAATAAGCAGTTTAACTTATCCATCAGATATGTTACCTATTCACCATGGAGAAAAAAAGTCCTGCAATATTAAGCAAAAGAGATGAATTTGAAATGTGTAAGTGAAGAAAGACACACAAAGAAAACTATCATATTGTCTCATATATGGTAACTAAAATACAATTTATGTGAAATGAAAATATTGATTACTATGTCTAGGAAGGGTGTTGGGGCATCAAGAGTGCAAGAAGGTTTTTTGGTTATTATCAGTACATGTGCAGTTACATAAGAAAATATTACACTAAATGTTCTTAATATGTACAATTGATATGTGCTAATAAGACCCCGTCATTTCTAGTACATGGTGCAATATTTTAACTATAGTCCTCTAATAACCACCATTCTCTTTCTATACATTCTTCATTCTTCCTTTTTTTATTTTTAGATTTTATACATAGAGTAAGCAATGCATTTTTTCTGTGTGTGCCTGGATCATTTCACTTAGCTTCATCCATGTATTGCAGATGGCAAGATATTTTTTCATTACTGGGATTTAAATCCAGGGTTGCTTTATCACTGAGAGCCCCAGTCATTTTAACTTTCACTTTTAAGGCAGAAACTTGCTAAATTACTAAAGTTTGCTTTCAACTTTTGCCATGATTCCCATCAACAGTATCCTTATAAAGCTGAATGATAAGCCAGGTCTGATGGCACATGCTTTTGAAATCCCAGGGACTTAGGAGGTTGAGGAAACAGGACCATAAGTATGATGCTGGCCTCAGCATCTTAGTGAGACTCTTTGCATCTTAAAAGACCCTGTCTCAAAATAATTTTTAGAAACTGAAAAAGATTATATATATTTACATATTTGTGTATATATACACAGTTAAAGGTGTGTGTGAGTGTGTGTGTGTTTGTGTCATAGTTTCCTTATTCAGTTACTCTTTGATAGACATTGAGGTTGTATTTATGAAATTGCTATTTTGAATAATGTTGCAATTAACTTGGTAGTGTATATATTTTTGAAGGTGTATGCTATCTCCTTTAATTATTTTAATAATTAATTACAATGAGTGGATTGAGGTATGTCTAGAAAATTGTTATAAAATAGCTGTTTAATAGTGTGTCTGCTAGTGTGTTTCCAGAAGATTGTGTCAGATAGCAGTGGGGAAGACCTGTCATGAATGTGTAGTACCAACCAACAGGTTTAGTTTGAAAAAAAGCAGAAGGGAAACATGTCTTGAATGGGTGCTTTTTTGTGATGGTGTCACCTGTGAACATCTGATTTCACATTCTTTAGCCTTTGATTGTAGGCTTGAATCATTGTCCTCACAGAGGTCTTTCCAAACCTTAGTCTTGGACTATAACAGCTTCATTGACCTTAGATTATGAGACTTCAGCTGAATGGACTGAGTTATTACCAGTTTCCCTGTTATGCCAACCTGCAGGCAGGAGTGTTGGGACTATTTATCTCATGATCATGTGAATCAATCATATATTTCTTGTTATGTGCACTTATACATTTATATATCTTACTAATTCTGTTTTTCTGAAAGACACTGCTTACTATTGGCATATGCTCAGCAAACTATGAGTCGTATAGTGTATCTTTTTTCCATTTTTAAAAATTCTGATATTGTTTTCCTTGATTTGTGTACCAGTTTATATTCCTGACAAGAGTATCCAAGAGTCTCCTGTTCTGCATATCCTCTGCAGTACGTTACCTAGTATAATTTTGATAAAAACAATTCTAACAAGCATGTAGTAATATCTCATGGTGATATAAACTAAAACCATAAAACTTCCAGAAGAAAATGGAAAAATCTCTGACATTGGTGTGCTTGTAGTTTTGAATAGGACAAAGAATGTATAAGAAAAGCAAAAATAAAGTGAGCTTGTATATAGCTGAGGAATCAATCAACAAAATGTAAAAGTAGACCATGAATTTGAAGAATATATTTACTAATCACATATCTGAAAAAAGTTTAATATAAAATTATATGAAAATAATACTACTCATAAAAAAGAAAGAAAAAATAGAACTAATACTTTAAATATGATAAAATGTCTAAGTAGACATTTCCCTAAAAATCAAATGTATAAAGGTTTATGAAAGATGATTAGCATCATTAATTTTCAGAAAAATGCTAATCAAAATTTTAATTTATTTTAGCTTCTCAGTCTCATTTATCTCACAGAAATATGAATGCTAGTGTATATTCTTCATCATTATAGGGCATCCTGAGACATTGGTAAGTTCACAAAATACCAAGCCTTCATTTCCCCACATTACTCTTCCTCATTATTCCATCTTAATTGCCAAGAAAATCTAGAAAATAGAAAATAAGCTAAAAACAAATATTATCCATAAATTTATTTTAGCATTAGACCTCCACTTATGTAGATCAGAGTGGTTCACTGAAAATTAAAAAAAAGTCAAATTTCACTTTAGAATGTTTATTAAGATACAAATTATGAGACAAATCAAAGAGGGAAAGGTTACTCAGGACACAACATGTAGTTCCCATTCCAAAGAAGTTAGAATTAAGAAAAGAAGCAAGCATGTTAATTCTTCAGATTGAAGAAGTAATCTGACCAACGTGTTGCTGTTTTTGACAATAAGATAGTAGTCTTCAATCATATTTTGCTAAATATTTACACAGATTTGACAGCTACTACTTAGTTTTAACTTTTATCACATTAGCTTTTGGTCATATGGTTGATTTCAATAGCAGAAAAGAAAATTTTCTATCGCTGCTGAAATAAATCATCACAAATATGATTGCTTAGAATAATAGAAATTTATTCTTTTAGAGTTAAAAATAATTTAGATATCTTGAAAATGGACTAATGTCACAGTGTTATCAGAGTCACATTCCTCGCAGAAACAATGAAAAAAACTCATTCTAGCATGTAGTGACTGCTGGCATTGCTCAGCTTATGACAATAAAAGCTTCTCTTCTATTTGATTTGTATTTGTTTCAAAAGAAAGTGAGACAAATTCACTTTTCAAGATGAACATGATGGTGTACCAACAACTACCCTCACACTTTACTCAGTCTAGTCCTATGGCACAAGAAAGAACAGATTGCCTTAAGCTTATCCTTCCATAAAATATTTGCCAGGATTTCACAAAATTTATCTCCAACTACAGAAAAAAAAAAAAACAAGAAAAATCAGGGGACCCTGGGTATGCAAACTGAAACAGAACAGAAAAAAATACACAAAATATAGTGAGATGGGAAGAGATGAATAAAAAAAAAATGTCTCCAAAACACTGAAAAGAAAATTTAGAAATCTCCAAATTAAAAAATAAAACAAAACAACAACAACAACAACAAAACTCATAAAACAGACCCAAACTCAGGGGTACACAAGTCCTGTTTAGATAACAAGTACAACCCATGTTTTGACTAGACTCATGGAAATTTACCCAGTTCCATGTAGCCTTGAATCATCCAAATTAATATTGTCTTCATCCTTTGTGCACACCCAGAATCATTACCAGAACAGTGTTGTGGGATCTCCTATTTATGTAAAAATTCTGGGAGTTTAGATGTACCTCAGTTATCTGATCATGTAATTTCTTTCTTTCCAAGATTCCACCCTGTAAATTTCAAGAACTTTACCTCTATGAATTCTACTTTTGTCATCTTAAGTCAGTGTATCTCCAATGACCAAAGGTGAGATCTGAAGTGGAAAATGTTTTTAGTGAACATTTCTAGTAAAGTGCTGTTAGTACAAAATATATGAGGTACTATACATTTTCTTGGGGAAAATACGTCTCAACGGAGTACAGCAGAGATGAGAAATTTCAAAAGATTTCACAAAGGTGGAAACATTCAAATGATAAATAAACATGAATATGAATATAAAACAATACTATTTAAGGAAGTTAAAATTTAAATAGAGACTATTATACACTCAACAGGAAGGGGGAAAAACAATCACACACACACACACACACACACACATGATAAAGACTAATGTTCACAGAGATGTTAAGTGATTGAAATTGTCAAGCCTGCTGTGGCAAGGTAAAAGGTAAATCCGAGGTTTCAAGATGGCAGACTAGAGGATGGCTGCATTTCATGTGACTCCAGGACTCAGGATTCAAGAAGAGGAGATATTGAGAGACTTGGTACCAACTCAAAGCCACCGGGTGAGTCTCTCCCATTGGGGAGGTGTCCTGGATGGGGCAGTAGTCCCAGAATGCAGGGAACTTTGTGAAGTACAGTTGCCCAATGAGACACCCCTTCTCCCACTGGAGCAGTGAACTCAGACAACTGGGAGCATTGTAGAGGAGGCTACTCAGCACAATGCTTGGACTTGGAGCAACCGCACCAGAGTTCCAGGTGGCTGCCCAGAGGAGGAAGCTTGGGGTGAGTTGCTTGGACTCAGAGCAACCACACCAGAACACAGGGCAGCTGACCAGAGGAGGCGGCACACAGTGATCTGCATAGACTCAGAGCAACTGCACTGGAGCTCTGGACAGCTGCCTGGAGGAGGAGGCATATGCAGTGGGTCGCTTGGACTTGGAGTGACTGCACCAGAACTCCAGGTGGCTGTTTGGAGGAGAACCCACGCAGCGATTTAGATTTGGAGTGACTGCACTGGAACACCAGGCAGTTGCCCAGAGGAGGAGGCAAGTGGCAGGTCACTTGGCCTCAGAGTGACTGCACAGGGGCTCCAGGTCATGGCCAGGTGATTAGGAGCAGAGCGCTGTCCCAGGACCTAGATGGCTTCTTGGTGGAAGAGCCACACAGATACAAGCTTAGGGGCGAAGAGAAGTTTCCAGGACTGAGGGCAGGTTCTCTGAGGAGGGTCAGCCTAAGAAGACTCTTCTACACAGGGCGAGGCTTCCAGGCCCAGGAGGTAGGTTTGGGCCCCTGGGAACACTGCAGAGGAAGGCTGCCCAGCCCAGGTTGTAGTTGTGGATTGAGGAAAACCTCTAGGAGGGGAACTGACCAGCAAGACCTCCCCACAAGGTGAGTCTTCCCTGCTGGGTGAGGTTGCCCCACAAGGATGGTAAAACCAGAGACACAGGCCCAAACATGCCTTGCCTCAGACTATAGCCTAGTTTCCCTTTGGATAACCAATGGTGAACAAGTGGAGGCACCTCTGCCCACTAGCAGGGAATATACCCCACCAGAAGGTCACCACACCTAGAGAGGCAGCTTCCTTGTGCAGCACTGCATTATCAACTTCCTCCAACACTTCAGACAACTGAAGGCTACAAGGAGATATACTAGAAATCTTCAGGGAACACTATAAGTCAATAGAGGAAATTTGCAATATCTCAGGGATCCACTGATACCTGAACAATATGAGAACACAAGGCAAGAAAATGCCCCAAACAAATCTAGATGTTACATCCATAAAATCCAATGACAGCATGGCAGAAGAAATGACAGAAAGCGAGTTCAGAATGTACATAATTAAAATGATCAGGGAAGCAAATGATGAGAGGAAAGAGCAAATGCAGGCATTGAATGATGAGATGAAAGAGCAAATGCATGCCTTGAATGATCGCACCAATCAACAGTTAAAAGAGCAAATACAGGAAGCAAAAGATCATTTCAACAAAGAGTTAGAGATATTGAAAAATAAAAACAAACAGAAATCCTTGAAATGAAGGAAACAATACATCAAATTAAGAACACCATAGAAAGCATAACAAAGAGGATAGAACACCTGGAAGACAGAACCTCAGATATTGAATACAAAATATTTAATTTTGAAAACAAAGTTGAACAAACAGAGAAGATGGTAAGAAACCATGAACACAATATACAAAAATTATGGGATATCACAAAAAGGTCAAATTTAAGAATTATTGGGATTGAGGAAGGCTTAGAGAAACAAACCAAAGGAATGAAAAATCTATTCAATGAAATAATATCAGAAAATTTCCAATCCTGAAGAATGAAATGGAAAATCAAGTACAAGAGGCTTATAAGACTCCAAATACACAAAGTGACAACAGACTCACACCAAGGCACATTATAATGAATATGCCTAACATACAAAATAAAGACAGAATTTTAAAGGCTATGAGAGAAAAGAACCAAATTACATTCAGGGGGAAACCAATATGGATATCAGCAGAATTTTCAATCCAGACCCTAAAAGCTAGGAGGGCCTGGAACAACATTTTTCAAGCCCTGAAAGAAAATGGATGCCAACAAAAAATATTATACCCAGCAAAACTTACCTTCAGATCTGATGATGAAATAAAAACCTATCATGATGAACAAAAGCTAAAAAAAATTACAAAAAGAAGGCCAGCATTACAGAACATTCTCAGAAAAATATTTCATGAGGAAGAGATGAAAAACAAAGAAGCAAATCAGCAAAGGGAGTAACTATCCTAAAGGAATTGCCAAATAAAGGAGAAAGCAAGTTGTGTCAAAAAAAAAATGAGCCAAATGACAAGAAAACAAATCATATCTCAATAATAACCCTGAATGTTAATGGCCTGAAATCATCAATCAAAAGACATAGACTGACAGATTGGTTTAAAAAGAAAGATCCAGCAATATGTTGCCTGCAAGAGACTCAACTCATAGAAAGAGATACCCATAGTCTAAAGGTGAAAGAATGGGGAAAAATATACCATACACATGAACTCAGCAAAGAAACTGGGGTATCCATCCTCATTTCAGGTAATGTGGCTTTCAAGCCAAAGTAGTTAGAAGGGATAAAGGACATTTCATACTGCTTAAGGGAAGCATAAATCAGCAAGACACAACAATCATAAATATCTATGCCCCAAACAGTGGCTAATACATGTATGTCAAACAAATCCTTCCCAAATCAGATACAAAATAGACCATAACACAATATTACTAGGTGATTTTATCACACCTCCTCAGCACTGGACCGATCTTCCAAACAAAAACTGAACAAAGATACCATAGATATCAATAGCACAATCAGAAATTTAGACTTAATGGACATTTATAAAATTACCATCCAACAAAGAGCAGATTCTTCTCAGCAGCACAAGGATCCTTCTCTAAAATAGACCACATATTATGCCACAAAGCTAATGTCAGCAAATACAAAAAGAGAGACACTACCTTGTATTCTATCAGATCATAATGGATTGAAATTAGAAATAAATGAAACTTAAAAAGCAGAAACTATTCCAACACCTGGAGATTAAACAATATGCTATTATATGATGAATGGATAACAGAAGATATCAGGAAGAAAATTTAAAAATTCTTAGAGGAAAATGATAACAAAGAAGCATCATGTCAAAATCTCTGGGACACTATGAAAGCAGAACTTAGAGAAAAATTTATTTCATTGAGTGCATTCAATAAAAGAAGAAAAAAATCAACAAATAAATGACCTAACACTACAGCTCAAAGCACTAGAAAAAGAAGAACAGACCAACACCAAAAGTAGAAGACAGTAAATAGTTAAATTCAGAGCTGAAATCAATGAAATTGAAACAAAAGAAACATTTGAAAAAGTTGAAAAATAAATAGTTGGTTCTTGGAAAAAATAAACAAAATTGATAAACTCTTAGCCACACTAAGAAGGCAAGAAGAGAGAAAACCCAAATTACTAAAATTTGGAATGAACAAGGAAATATCAAAACAGACATGACTGAAATGCAAAACATAATTAGAAGGTATTTGAAAATCTATACTCCAACAAAATAGAAAATTTTGAAGACATCAACAGGTTTCTAGAGACATATGAATTTCCGAAAGTGAACAAGGAGGACATACACTATTTAAATAGACCAATTTCAAGAAATGATATAGAAGAAGTCATCAAAAGCCTACCAACAAAGAAAAGTCCAGGACCAGAGGGGTACTCAGCGAGTTCTACAAAACCTTAGAGAAGAGTTCATTCCAATACTTCTCAAAGTATTCCATAAAATAGAAGAGGAGGGAACCGTCCCAAACTCATTCTATGAAGCCAATGTTACCCTGATACCTAAACCAGACAGAGACACATCGAGGAAAGAAAATTTCAGACCAATATCCTTAATGAACATCGATGCAAAAATTCTCGACAAAATTTTAGCAAATGCATACAAAAACAATTAAAAAGATAGTGCACCATGATCAATGGGTTTCATCACAGGGATGCAAGGTTGGTTCAACATCTGGAAATCAATAAATGTAATTCACCATATCAACAGACTTAAAGTCAAGAATCACATGATTTTTGAGAAAGATGCAGAAAAAGCATTTGATAAAATACAACACCCTTCATGCTCAAAACACTAGAAAAAATAGGGATAGTAGGAACATTCCTTAACATTGCAAAGACCATCTATGTTAAGCTCATGGCTAATATCATTCTAAATAATGAAAAACTGAATGCATTCCCCCTAAAAACTGGAACAAGGCAGGGATGCCCCCTTTCACCACTTCTATTCATTATTGTCCTTCAAACTCTAGCCAGAGCAATGAGACAAACCAAAGAAATTTAAGGGATACGAATAGAAAAGAAGAACTCAAACTATCCCTATTTGCTGATGACATGATTATGTACTTAGAGGAACCAGGAAATTCCACCAGAAAACTTTTAGAACTCATAACTGAATTCAGTAAAGTGGAAGGTTACAAGATCAATGCTCATAAATCTAAAGCATTTTTATACATAAGTGATGAATTCTCAGAAAGAGAAGTTAGGAAAACTACCCCATTCATAATAGCTTCAAAAAAAATAAAATACTTGGGAATCAATCCAACATAAGAGGTGAAAGACCTCTACAATGAGAACTACAGAACACTAAAGAAAGAAATTAAAGAAAACCTTAGAAGATGGAAAGATCTCCCATGTTCTCGGATAGGAAGGATTAATATTGTCAACATGGCCATACTACCAAAAGTGCTATACAGGGTTCAATGCAATTCCAATTAAAATCCCAATGATGTACCTTACAGAAATAGAGCAAGCAATCATGAAATTCATCTGGAAGAATAAGAAACCCAGAATAGTGAAAGCAATCCTTAGCAGGAAAAATGAAGCTGGTATCAAAATACCAGACCTTCAACTATACTACAAAGCAATAGTAACAAAAAGGGCATAATATTGGTACCAAAATAGACAGGTAGATCAATGGTACAGAATAGAGGACACAGACACAAACCCAAATAAATAATATTTTCTCACACTAGACAAAGGTGCCAAAAATATGTAATGGAGAAAAGATAGCCTCTTCAACAAATGGTGCTGGGAAAACTGGAAATCGATATGTAACAGAAAGAAACTAAACCCTTATCTCTCACTGTGCACGAAACACAACTCAAAATGGATTAAGGGCCTTGGAATCAGACCAGAGAACCTGCAGATTATAGAAGAAAAAGTAGGTCCAGACTTCAATATGTCAGCTTTGGATCTGACTTCCTCAACAGGACTCCCATAGCACAAGACATAAAAGCAAGAATCAATAACTGAGAGAGATTCAAACTAAAAATCTTTCTCTCATCAAAGGAAACTATCAGCAATGTGAGAAAAGATCCTACAGAGGGGAGAAAATCTTTGTCAGTCATACTTCAGATAGAGCTCTAATCTCCAGAATCTATGAAGAACTCAAAAAATTCTACACCAAGAATACAAATAACCCAATTGACAAATGGGCTAAGGAAATGAACAGACACTTCACAGAAGAAGATCTACAAAAATCAACAGACATATGAAAAAATGTTCAACATCTCTAGTAATAAGAGAAATGCAAATCAAAACCACCCTAAGATTCTATCTCACCCCATTTAGAATGGCAATTATCAAGAATACAAGCAACAATAGGTGTTGGAGAGTATGTGGGGAAATAGGTACACTCATACATTGCTGGTGGGACTGCAAATTAGTGCAGTCACTCTGGAAAGCAGTGTGGAGATTCCTTAGAAAACTTTGAATGGAACCACAAGTTGAGCCAGGTATCCCACTCCTTGGTCTATACCCAAAGGACTTATAATCAGCATACTACAGAGATGCAGCCACATCAATGTTCATAGCTGCTCAATTCACAATAGCCAGATTGTGGAACCAACCTAGATGTCCTTCAGTTGATGAATGGATAAAGAAATTGTGGCATATATATATACAATGGAATATTACTCAGCCATAAAGAATAATAAAATTATGGCATTTGCTGGCAAATGGATGAAATTGGAGACTATCATGCTAAGTGAGATAAGCCAATCTCAAAAATCCAAAGGACAAATAATCTCCCTGATCAGTGGATTATAACACACAGTGGGGGGTAGGAAGGAGGTAACAATGGAGGAAAGAGGAATTGTGTAGAGAAAAAAGAGGGGTGGGAGGGGTGGAGGGGAGAAAAAAGTAACCGAATGAATCAAACACTATTATCCTATGTAAAACTATGATTACACAAATGGTATGCCTTTACTTCATGTACAAACAGAGAAACAGTATGTATCTCATTTGTGTACAATAAAAATAAATTTTAAAAAAGAATTAAAGTAAATGAAATTTGAGATACAAAATTTACTAACAGATACAGCAGAAATTTTGGACTTGAAATATTCCTTAAAAACTGAGTTCTCAGAAATTAAAAATGTGAAAATAAAAAATATCATATTTAAGAAGCACAATTATTTCCAACTGGAATAAACACAAAAAGAATCAAAATAAAGCACATCATAATCAAAATTTCAAAATTCACAAGAATTTTTGAGAAGACCAAAGATAAGAGATGTATCACAAGGATACTTCTATATAAGTATTAGTTGATTGTTTTATCAGATGAATCCCAGAAAAAAATTAGAACATACTGTGAAGGAATGAAAGAAAAAGTAGACTAACAACCATTAACATTATATCCAAATTCTATATTTTTCTGAAGTAAAGAAAAAGAAAACATATCAAGATATACAAATGCTGAAAAGTTTCTCCAGTCTAGGCCTGTCCTAAAACATATACTATAGTGAATCATTTCAATTGAAAATAAATCTGTACAAGACAATTCTTTTAAAATCTGAAAAACTTTCTCACAAAAGGACAAATATCCACATATATGAATTCTACTACACTACCATGATGTTACATAAAATGATTTTGAAATAGAGTTTGAAAGAAAAAATATACAAAGATTATGATAAACCTGTCAATTGTATACAATATAAAAATAGCTGTGACATCAATAACAACATTGAGAGGACATGCAAAGATGTTGATTTTTATATGAAATTTAAGTTGTTTTACTATCAGTATATAATACAGTTTAAGCTTAAATTGTATTGTATAATCCAAATGAAATGACATAATTACCATTACATATATGATTAGAATAAGTTGAGACATGAAAGCATGTCACTATAAACATCTATGAACCAAAAATTAAAGCAATTAAAAAGTAGGTAAATCAATTAGAAGAAAAAGAAAACAACTTACAAAGAAACATTAATAAATTATTTCTTTTCAGAAATTTATTTGTGGCTGGGAATATGGCTTAGTTGGTACAGTGCTTGCCTCACAAGCACAAGGCCCTGGGTTCAATCCTCAGTACCCCCAAAAAAATTTATTTAAGTATTAATGGATTATTATTAAATGCCAATCAGAACACAAATAATGACTCAGAAGATTAAATCTAAAAATTAGTATATGCTATTTACATGAGTTTTTTAAAATCTATGGTCAATTTTAGTAAAAGTAAAATGATGCAAGGATAAAAAATCAAAGATGGCAATAATTGTGTTACACAAAAAAATTAAGCAAAAATTTTGTGAAATAAAACACTTTTAAAGTACAAATGTGTTAAAAAGAGACAAACTGGACTATTATTTTAAGATAGAAGAGACCACTTTCTGAAATACTACAATCATATAGAAAGGCAACACTGAGATAATAGATATTAATAGTACACAGTAATATTTGGAGAAAGCAATCCCCAATGAATGTAACAGAAAATATATCTAGGCAAAATGGTAAACAGTGACTAGAAGACTTCAAAAACTATTATAAATCAAATAGATTGATAGACAGTCTTCTCAATATCTCATGAAATATTCTTGATTCACCAGCTTAAAAACAGAAAATATCTTACAAAATGACAATATTTAAATGCCTTTCTGAACATTCTATAGTAGATTCGAAAACAATATATGTGGCAATGGTGTACTCCTAAACATGGTCTTTTTCATGAAATAAAAGAAATTTAGAAACTCTCTATAATACCTAGATTATATAGACACTCCTGGTAGTATCTATCAGAATCCAAATATTATTTTTTAACACAGAAAAGGGTATTTTAAAAATCCCATGAAATTTCAAGTGCTTATAAATAATCAAAAAATTATTCAAAATTTAAAAAATGTTGAATAATGCTATTCAATCATAATGTGTGAATTACAAAACTAAAAACATTATTCATTGATGGGAGGAAACCTATTCCTGAATATAGAATCTATTCTGAAAAATTGAAGACACAAGTGGGCACAAGAATTATCAATAATCATATTATCTTAGAATTCTTTTGTGATGGGTTGAAAGATTTGGCTCCATGGAAATGTTACAGGCCAGGCTATATGGGCAATATCTAAACAGACACCATTTTGCTGTGAGACTCCATGTTATATAGGAAATGAGAGTCTCCCATGGGAACCCCAGGCCTCTGTACACACCAACAATTGCTAACCTTCTCACATGGGAACACTCTGTACCCATCATAAGTTATTTAACATGACTTGTTTAGCAATCCAAAATGACAGTTCTTATGTGATAAAAAATTGTTGTCTTATGATTCAAAATTCTCCTAAAAAATGCTCCATGTGAATGATGATGTCAAAAATGATTGTGTGAATATTAATAACCATTATTTACTTTGTACCAGGTAAGGGTTATTTTGACTCACTTCCCCCTATGATGATGATTTCAGGATGTTAGTTTGCAATTTCAAATCATAGCAAAAGACATTTATGATTGATGTAATTTTTGGTATAAGAACCCCTGCAACCCTGTATTTGAGGCTGTTCTCTCAATAGCCATTTTTGGGGCATTGTGTGAGACAGTCAGCTGGATGGCTTAATAAAGACTCTCAAATTTGGACTTCTCAGTGGTGATTTGTGTGTTCATAAGTTTTCCACACAGTACTTTATAATAATACTTTTCAGTCCATGACTATACACTCAAAAAGAACAGGAATTGTAAGGAATATTTATTACATGGCAGAGAATATTAACCACAAAACCTTGTATAATCATTCATAAAGAACACTGAAGAGACAAATTGAATGAATAAATAGTTAAGTCATATTACAGAAACTGTTTTAGGATATAAATATATTGTAGTGATTTTATCTAGAGACATTCACAAATGTGAAAAGGATTTCTAGGGATCTTCAAAATCAATAAAGATATGTTAGAGAATGCAGACCCTAACAGACAAAGGGGAGTACTTTGCCTGCTTTTTGAATACACTGGGGGATCACTAAGGTGAAGGAGTCTAAAATAGTTTGAAAACATGGTAAGTATTAGGAAGGGGATGCCCTTATATTACTGTATGATAAATAAAATTGGGTTTCTGAAAATTCATTTCTGTTGGATGAGAACTTCTCAATTAACATTTCAAACTGCAGTTTCTTCCTTGGCATTTGTACTTATCAGTAATCTTCTGTTTTCTTCATTTATACTGAGTTGACTATATGGCTAATCTTACAGTTTTATGGAAAGAATTTCCCAAAAGTTCTTGTGTGAGAAAATTCAAATAGATTTAGTGGTGAAAGGATTGGGATATGACAGCATTAACCCAATCAATGAATTGATCCTTTGGTAGAATTAACTGAGCAGTAGGTAGCTATATTCTGGTAGGATGTGCCTAGAGGAGGTGGGACATTGTAGGCATGCTATAGAATATGTATTTTGTATCTGTATCTGTTCAGTGAAGTTTGTATGTCTAATCTTTCTGCTCATTTCAAGAATCACTACTCTGCATGAAATACTTCCAGCATGATGTTCAGCTTCAGTCAAGCCTCAAGGAATGGAGCTGGCTTTTTGTGAGTGGACATTTTTTAAATCATGAGCCTCAAATAAACTTTTTCCCCTTAAAATTTTCTGGTCAGGTCTCTTGGTCACAACTGTGACCAAAACAGCTACTGTCTGTTGTCTCTTTAGTTTCCATGACTCTTTCCTCAGGTTCAGAAAGGTGACAGGGATGACTCAGAGATATTGATGACTTTTTATTGAAAAATGGAATAAGTTTTAGGAATCCTCCCTTTAATTACTTCTTTTTATTAGAGTAATACCAGTTTCTGGAAATTTTTTTCTATAAATATTGTTTCCTGACAGACCCATTAGAATATATAAGAAGCATTTCAATCTGCAAATCCTGAGCACAACCTCCAACTATCAAGAGTAAGGGAACAAGTCAAAGACAAAAAAATGCATTGGTCTTTAAGGTGTAATTCACAATCTTTTATACTGTTGAATTATATGATAAGTCTAAAATAAAGAATATATATCTTATCAAGAAATAATAATGGTAAATTTATAAAGATAATTAATATTTTCATATCTATATCAATAATTTCCCAATTAACTTCCATGAAAGTATCTAATACTCATTCATGCACAGTACAAGCTACCAAGAGATATTTTCCAAAGGAAGGACACTCAGAATTGATAGTGAGTGAGGAATTCTTAAGGGAATCTACACTCACCCAGAGAGGCCAGTTTTTTGTAGTTCTCCAGCATCACATCTGTGTACAAACTATAATGAACAGGGTCCAGGCATTCTTTCCCATTTCTCTTGAGAAAAATCAATGGCCACAAACCTCAATGTCAGTGGTTCCTGAAATAAGAATAAATATATAAGTGGCACATTGATCAGATGATCATTGACAGAGTTCTTATTTAACTGATTCTCACAAAGGTGAGGTAAATTAATTATTCAATAAGACACTTTTTAACACAGCAGTTTTCTAATACATTATATAACTCTAAGGAAAGAGGATGATCTAAGTACAAAAGAAGTGTATATGCTACACTTTTGTGAAATAAAATATAAAATTAAGATAAACTTAAGAATATATATTTGGGGGGGTATATTTATATTTCAAAAACAAATTATATTTCTCTAATAGGAAAGTTACAGTGAGTTAGAATGTTGATTTCTAAGTTTTAATGAGCACAAACATAGATAGATATGTGCTAATATGTAGACAAATTCTGTAGTCCTGGGATGATAGCTGGGTTTTTGAATATGAGTCAATCTCTCCAGTTATGCAAATGCCACTGGTCCACCAAATCTTGAAGAGCAATGAGGTAGAACACTAAAGGAAGAGTTCATTGGTGAATTTGAATTCATATATTTTAAGTGGCCAACACATTTGCCCTAAAATAGTAAGTTTCAATGACAATGCTTTTTGATCATTTCAAATATATATATATATATATATATATATATATATATATATATATATCACTCCAAGATTTTTTTAAATATCTTAATGTATATACCCAAAACAATCTATTCAGAGAGTTAATAGTTTTTCTTTTTTTTATCTTTGAGGACATTTTGACAAACATTCAATTAATGCTATCCTGGACTTCTTTTGCAATTCTATCAGGCCTATAATTCATAAAGAGAAACATAATGGTGAAAATAAAGTCTGAAATTAAAAAGAAATTTTAAAGCAGTTACTGAGAGGTACTATAAGTGTGAAGAGTAATGGAAACAATTTGAAAAGGCAATAAAATCAACTTGATCAAATGATACTAACAATTCAGCACACACAAAAAAGTTGCAACTGTTTATACATTAAAACAACAGACATCTTTACATGTAAATGAAAGCAAATATGCTCAATTGTGTAAATTTTAAAACAAATTCGGGTTAATGTTTTTTTTTTATGACACACTGAAGAACAAAATGAAGAGTTACAATTTCTGAATCTTGTATTTTCTTTGATATTTTTCACTTATCATCTCTGAGCTATATTTTATAAATAGATTTTTTTTAACTATTTCTTTTACTGAAAGTACAGAGGTTAGAATGCATATGTGTTTAACTTCAAGGTGGAATAAGATGAAAACATAAAAAATATGGTTTGCTTCTATCCTCCAGTTAAAAATATGACTTTTAAAAAAGACAATGTCTATTAAAAAGATGGTTTTGTTCTCCAAAGCAAGTCAAAAATAAGAAAATTCAAAAGAAAGAAGAATTTAGGTATATAATATGGTGATTTATACAGATTACTCAGAAAAATTCTGAGGAGAAACCTATTAAGTGAACCCAGTAAGATCAGAATTCTAGTGGGGTAGGGGCACTCACTCACAGGACTCAGAGTACCCTGAGAAATGGTGGATGAGGAAAGATTGAGAGAAGAACCCAGAGAAGACTGAGCACTGGTGGAGAGGGACACTCATCCAGAGGACTTACTAGACCCTGAGCAATGATGGTTCAGAAGAGGTTAAGAGCATAACCCAGAGAAGACAGAGCAAAGAGCAAAGAGGCATGCTTGACTACAGGATCCAGAGAAGACAGATATCTTTCTGTAGAGGCATTCTCACCTATAGTGCTCTGAGTTTTTGGAAAATTTGGGACAGTATTCCTTGGGTCAAAGTTTTCTTTTGAAGATCTGAAGAAGTCCTCCATATTGATGGGAAATTGTCCTTGGCCACACTTCACACTGTCTTTTGATAGTGTGCATTGTGTTGACTCAGAAGTCTTAGGACATCTCCTGTTTTGTCAAAACAGAGCAGCCAGTGACATATCAAACAAGATTCTGAAAATACATAAATATATGCTTTCCATCAACTATTCAGAAAGTTGTCAGAAATCCTGGGCATGCTACATTATCTATAAGACCTCAGTCACTTGAGAAATGCTGTGGAAATGGTGGATGATGAGTTGTGTAATGAGATCTTCAGTCCTGTGGTCATGTACATTCTTTAAAATTCTCTCAGGGTTTTTAGGCATTGATGAGTATTATTTCTGCATGACAGCACCAAAGGACTATTGAAATTGTTGGAAAGAGGAAGTATCAACATCGACTCCTAGTATTCACAGTATTGTTGGTATGAACACGCAGATAAGACCACAGATGGGGTACTGATATCAGTCAGAATGGGACTCACACAGAGATTTCAATAACAGAACAAAGATGTCTAGGACTCAGTGGAGAGTGAGAACTAGTGTCAGAAGTGTGTTTACCAAAACACTCACAGGGGACTGAGAGTACTGGGAGAGGACTGCTCAACCACAGAACTCAGAGGACTCTGAATGATGGTGTGTGAGGGGAAATTAAGGACTGGAAGCAGAGAAGATTAAGCACAGGTGAAAGAGGAGCACTCACCCACAGTACTCAGGTTACCATGAACAATGATGGGGTAGGTGAGGCTAAGAGAGAACCCAGAAAAGCATGAGAAATTTTAGGCTATGATTATAACAGTAATCAGAGGAGGCTCAGAAATTATTGTCTAAAGAAACTCAGCACATGGCATAGAGAAGACTGAGCACTGCTTGTTGAGGCATACTGACCCAAAGTCCCAGAATATTCTGAAGGAGGAGCCCTCACCCAGAGGACACAGAGAAGACAGAGGGCAGAGTACTGAATGGTAAGGGACAATTCCAAACAATATTCAGGGAAATCTGAGCACATTCATGTGAGTGCCACTCACCACAGGACTCACATGACACTAAGCAATGTTGTGTAAAGAGATATTAAGGACAGAACCCAGAGAAGACTGAGCACTGTCAGGTGAGGGGGGAGTGTGAGCAAGGATTGATGTGTGAAACCTGGGACCCAACAGAGAAAAGACTGAACACTCTCAAGTGAGGAGTGCTCACCAAATTACTCAGAGAAGAATAAATTGTTCCACTCAAAAGAATGGAATTGTTAGGGAAATCAGACAAAAGAAACAGAAGCAAGCACTCTTAGGTGTGGGACATTCACCCTCAAGACCCAGAGGAAATTGAGTAAGAAAGCATCAGGCATATTTACAAGTTTAAATAAAGAAGACTGAGTCATTTTATGAGAGAGACTATCAACAAGAGGAGCCAGTGGAATCAGAGCGCTAGTTGGTGAAGGGCGCTCACCCACAGCATTCAGAATACCTTGAGCAATGTTGGATGAGGGAAGATTTTGGGCTAGATTCAGTGAAGACAGAACATGTGGGAGACATACCCTCACCGAGAGTACTAAGAAGACCCTGAGAAATGGTGATTGAGAGGAGGTTTAGTGAAGAACCAAGAGAAGACAGAACAAGGCTACATGAGTTTTGCATGACAACCGGATCCATAGGAGAAACACATCTTAGGGGAGAGGGGTTTTAAACTTATAAGGATCAGAATTTTTAGAAAAGTTTCAGCATATCCCTTGAGCCAAATTTTTGTTGACTTCAGGTATGGTTGGAATGGTTCTATTCCAAAGGTTTGAAGACATTCCCCTTGATGATAAGAAATTATCCTTGGCCACATTTCACACTGTCTTTTGATGGTGTGCATTGAATTTGACTCAGAAGTCAAAAAAGATTTCCTCTCTTGTCAAAAGAGAGAAGCCAGAAATACATGAGAAGATCCTGAGAATACCCTAAATATATGATTTCCATCCACTGTTCAGCAAGATGTAAGATTTCCTGGGCATGGTACATCACCCATAATAACTCAGCCACTTGAGCACTCATGTGGAAGTGGTGGATGATGAGTGGAATTGACATCTATTAAATTGTCTTGGGGATTCATGAGACTTCAATGCCTGGGATGCCTGGCCCAGAGACCCAGGCCCAGTGGGAGAGATTTCTGCACCGAGAAGACCCATCTCAAGGACCCAGGATTAGGCCAGTTCTGCTGCATGAGTCTCCCATGCAGGGGAGAAAAGACCCAGAGGCAGGCACAGGTCCAACCCAGTGCTGCTGCTTGAGACTTCCACATTGGGGAGGCCCAACCCAGAGAAAAAGGCCCAGTCCAGTTCAGGCGAAGCCCACATTCTAGCATATTGCTCTGGTTGACCATCTGTCAACACGTAGAGGTGCCTCTGCCCACTAGCAGGAATTATATCTCACCTGGAGGCCACCATCCCTGGAGGGGCAGCACCCTTCTTTGGGTTACTGCATTGTCAAGTTCCTCCCAGGCATCAGGCTACAGAAAACGTGAAAATTTGAACAGCACTGCACAGTTTATTGTAGAGTTTTTATTAGTAGTATTATGATTATTAATATTATACCTATTATTACTCTTCTTTTTCTTTTCTTGTATTAATATTTTTCTCATTCTATTTTCCTCTTATCTGTCTACTTAGAGACTCTCACTTTTCACATGCTAACAATTTCTTTTAACTCTGCTTTCATTAGTCCTATGACATAGTACTTCTATAGATGCACTTCATAGCTTATTGATGTTATTTCCTACACCCCTCCCTATCCTTTATGTCCATCATTAGAAATTGTGTTTCTTATTGAAAAACTATTGGCTAAGCTGTATATAAAAAACAAACTCATAATCTCTGCTTATTAAGACAATATGGGTAATATTTTAAAAGGGAATCTTTGAGTTAAAGTCACATATTCCTTGTATTGTGCTCTGCTAACATTGGTCTCTCACTGCAAAGTGAGGCATTGGAAACCTGCAGGGACTCTATAGGTCTATGGAGAAAAAATGCAATACCTCAGATTTGCACTCCTAGAGGGGAAGACACATGAACAATATGAGAAAACAGGAGAAGAAACTGTCCCAAACAAACCTAGAAGCTACATCAGTAAAATTCAATGACAGCATGGCAGAACCAAAGTCAGAAAGGGAGTTCAGAATGTATATAATTAAAATGATCAGAGAAGTAAATGATGAGATAAGAGAGCAAATGCAGGCATTGAATTGTTGCACGAATCAACAGTTAAAAAAGAAAATGCAGGAAACAAAAGATCATTTCAATAAGGATATTGAGATTCTGGAAAAAAAGCAATAAAATTTATGAAATAAAGGAAACTGTAAAACAAATTAAAAACTCAATAGTAAGCATAATCAAAGGCTAGATCACTTGGAAGACAGAATCTCAGACATTGAAGACATAGTAATTAATCTTGAAAACAAGTTTATCAAACAGAGAAGTTGGTAATAAAACATGAATGGAAACTCAAACAATTATTGAATATCATGGAAAGACCAAATTTAAAAATTATTATAATTGAGGAGGGCACAGAGACACAAACCAAAGGAATGTACAATCTATTCAATGAAATAATATCAGAAAATTTCCCAAATCTGAAGAATGATATTGAAAATCAAATACAAGAGACTCACAGGACATCAAATTACAACAGATGCACACTAAGGCACATTAAAATAAAAATGCCTCACATATAAAATAAAGAAAGAATTTTAAAGACTGTGAGAGAAAAAAATCAATTTGTACTCAGGAGGAAAGCAATATGAATATCAGAGATTTCTCAACACAGACCCTAAAAGCTAAAAGGGCCTGGAACAATATACTTCAAGCTCTAAAAGAAAATGAATATCAACCAAGAGTTTTATAAGAATGAAAACATACCTTCAGATTTGATAACAAAATAAAATTCTTCTGTGATTAAAAAAAACTAAAAGAAATTACAAATAGAAAGCTGGCACTAAAGAATATTCTCAGCAAAATAGTCCATCAAGAAGAAATGAAAAACAGCCATGTAAGTCAGCATAGGGAAGAGCTACCCTAAAAAATAGCCAAATAAAGGAGAAACTAAGTCAAGTTGAAAATCAAAACTAAGCCAAAATGACAAAGAATACAAATCATATCTTATTAATAACCCTGAATGTTAGTGGCCTAAATTCACGAATCAAAAGACTATACTGGGAGATTGCATTTAAAAGAAAGACCCAACAATTTGCTGCCTTCAAGAGACTCATCTCATAGAAAAATATACGTATAGACTAAAAGGTGAAAGGATGGAAAAAAATACACCACCCACATGGACTCAATAAAAGAGGGGGAGCTGGGGAGATAGCTCAGCTGGTAGAGTGCTTGCCTCACAAACACAAGGCCCTGAGTTCGATCCCCAGTACCACACACACACAAAAAAAGAGTGGGGTATCCATTCTCAGATTAAGAAGACTTCAATCCAAAATTAGTTAGAAGGGGTAAAGAAGGACATTGCATACTTCTTAAGGGAAGCACAAATCAGCAACAAATAACCGTCATAAATATTTATACCCCAGACAATGTCTCATCCATGTACATCAAACAAATCCTCCTCAATTCCAAGAACCAAATAGACCACAACACAATAATACTAGGTGACTTTAACACACCTCTCTCATCACTGGACATGTATTCCAAACAAAAATTGAACAAAAAAATCATAAATCTCAATAACACAATTGATAATTTAGACTTAACTGACATATATAGAATATTTCAGCCATCATTGAATGAATACACTTTCTTCTCAGAAGCACATGATCCCTTCTCTAAAATAGACCATTTTTTGTGCCACAAAGCTAATGTTATCTTCTATACAAGAAGATATACTACCTTGTATTCTATCAGATCATAATGGATTGAAATTAGAAATAAATGACAGAATACAAAATAGATACTACTCCAACACCTGTAGATTAAATAATACACTAGTAAATGATGCATGGATAACAGACAACATCAGGAGGAAAAAAATTGTTAGAGATAAATGAGAACAGAGATAAAATGCATCAAAATGTCTGGGACTCATGAAAACAGTACTAAGAGGAAAATTCATTGCTTGGATGCATTCAATAAAAGAAGGAAAACTCAACAAATAAACAACCTATCATTACAGCTCAAATCCATAGAAAAGGAAGAACAGATCAATGCCAAAATCAGTAGAAGACAGGAAAGAGTTAAAATCAGAGCTGAAATCAATGAAATTGACACATAAAAACTCAAAAAAACAGACAAAAAAAGTTGATTCTTTGAAAAAAAAATACACAACACTGAAAAACCCTGAGCCCCAATAATGAAAAGGAGAGACTGAATTTAAAATTCTAAAATTTGAGATGAAATGGAAATATTATGACAGACACTATTGAAATATAAAATATAATTAGAAGCTATTTTGAAAATCTATAGTCCAAAAAAATGGAAAAACTCAAAGACATCAACAGATTTCTAGAGACATATGATCCACCCAAGTTGAATCAGGAATAGCATACACAATTTACAAAGATGAATTTCAAGCAATGAAATAGAAGTCATCAAAAGCATACCAAAAAAAGTGTCCAGGATCGAATGGATTGTCAGCCGAGTTCTACAAGACCTTCAAAGAACAGCTCAATCCACTACTCCTCAAAGTATTCCATGAGATAGAAGACTAGGGGACAGTTCCAAACATATTCTATGAAGCTAATATCACACTGATACCAGAAACAGACAAAGACACAATGAGGAAAGCAAATTTCAGACAAATTCCTAATCAACATAGTTGCAAAACTTCTTAACAAATTTTTAGCAAATTGCATACTAAAACATTAAAAAGATAGTGCAGCATGATCAAGTGGATTTCATCCCAGAGATATAAAGTTGATACATTTGGAAATCAAAAAATGTAATTCACCACAGCAACAGACTTAAAATTAAGAATCACATGATTATTTTAGTAGATATTTTAGTAGGACCAGACTTTCTTAACATGACTTAAAATCACAAATGCAGAAAAAGCATTTGATAAAATTCAGCACTGCTTCATGCTCAAAATACTAGAAAAAATAGGGATAGTAGGAACATTTCTCAACATTGTAAAGGCTATCTATGCTAACATAATTCTACATGTAGAAAAAATGAAAGCATTTCTCTTAAAAACTGGAACAAGGCAGGGAGGCCCTCTTTCACCACTTCTATTCAACATTGTCCTTGTAACTCTAGCCAGAGAACTTAGGCAGAAAAAAGAAATTAAAGGAATATGAATAGGAAAAGAAGAACTCAAATTATCCATACTTGCTGATGATATAATTATACATTTAGAAGAGCCAGAAAATTCCACCAGAAAATTTCTAGAACTCATAAATAAATTCAGCAAAGTAGCAGGATAGAAAAATCAATGTTCATAATATAATGTATTTTATTCATAAGTGATGAACCCTCTGAAAGTGAAATTAGGAAAACTACCCAATTCACAATAGCCTCACACACAAAAAAACTAGAAATCAACTAACCAAAGAAGTGAACGAGCTCTACAGTGAGAATTACAGAACACTAAAGAAAAAAAATTAAAGAAAACCTTGGAAGATTGAAAGATCTCCCATGTTCTTGGGTAGGCAGAATTAATTTTCTCAAAATGACCTCACTACCAAAAGTGGTATACAAATATAATGCAGTTCCAATTAAATCCCAATGATGTACCTCATAGAGATAGAGAAAACAATCATGAAATTCACTTGGAAGAATAAGAGACCCAGAATAGATAAAACTATCCTTAGCAGGAAGAGTGAAGCAGGGGACATCACAAGACCAGAACTTGAACATACCAATAATAACAAAATGTAGTGGTATTGGCACCAAATAGACAGAAAGAACAATGGTACAGAATAAAGAACACAGAGAAATACCCACATAAATACAGTTTTCTCATACTAATCAAAGTTGGCAAAAACATATAATGGAGACAAGATAGCTTCTTCAACAAAAGTTGCTGGAGAAGCTAGAAATCCATATATGGCAAAATTAAATTAGAACCTTATCTCTCAATCTGCTAAAACTTTACTCAAAAATGGATCAAGGACCTCAAAACTAGACCAGAGATCCTGCACCTAATAGAATAAAAATAGGTCCAAATCATCATCATGTTGGCTTAGGACCAGACTTTCTTAACATGACTTCAAAATCACAAGAAATAAAAGCAGGAATCAATATTTGGGATAGATTCAAACTAAAAAGATTTTCAACAACTTGAAGAGAGAGCCTATAGAGTGGGAGAAAATCTTTGCAACACACAGTTCAGACAGAGCACTAATCTCCAGAATCTATAAAGAACTCAAAATTTTACACCAAAAATACAAATACCCCGTGAATAAAAGGGGTAAGCAAATGAGCAGACACTTCACAGAAGATCTACAAGCAATCAACAGATATATGAAAAAATGTTCAACATCTCTAGTAATAAGAGAAATGCAAATCCAAACCACCCTATGATTCCATCTCACCCCAATTAGAATGGCCATTATCAAGAATATGAGCAACAGTAGGTGTTGGTGAGGATGTGGGGAAAATGTGCAATCATACATTTCTTGTGGGGTTGTTAATTATTGCAGACACTCTGGAAAGCAGTGTGGAGATTCCTGAGAAAATTTGGAATGGAACCAACATTTAACAAAGTTATCCTCCTCCTTGGCCTATACCCAAAGAACTTAAAATAAGCTTACTACAGTGATGCAGCCACATCAATATTCATAACTGCTCAATTCACAATAGCTAGATTGTGGAACCAGCCTACATATTCTTCAATTGATGAATGGATAAAGAAACTGTGGTATATATACACAATTAAATACTACTCAATCATAAAGAAGAATAAAATTATGGCATTTGCAGGCAAATGGATAAAATTGGAGAATATCATGCTAAGTGAGATAAACCACTCCCCCCCAAAAAATGGTCAAATCTTCTCTCTGATAAGCAGATGATGAAACATGACAGGAGGTGGGAGGGAGGCAAGAATGGAGGAAGGATGGATTTTATAGAGGTAAAAGTGGGGTGGGGAGAGGGTGGGGGAAGAAGAACCAACAGAATGAGAGAAACCTCATTTCCCCTTGTAAATGTATGATTACACTAATGGTGAGACTCTAAATCATGTACAACCAGAGAAACAACAGTTGTACCCCATTTGTGTTCCATTAATACAAATAAATAAATTTTAAAAATCGTCTTGTGTCTTCAGGAATTTTTGTCGTGTCTCTGCATGGCAGCAGCAAAAGTCTTTTGAGTTTGTTGGAAAGAGGACATATCTACATCTCTCCAAGTTGCCACAATAGGGTTGGCCAGGACACACACATAAGTCCTAAGATGGTGTATTTACATTAGTCAGAATGGGAGTCATCCAGAGGTTTCAGTAAGATAATAAGGTTGCCTAGAGTTAAGTGGAGAGTGTGCACTGGTGTCAGCAGTGTGCACACCCACAACAACCAGAGGAAACTGAACACTGGTGGGAGAGAGACACTCAACCAGAGAACACAGAATACCCTAAAAATGGTTGGGGAAAGGAGATTAAGACCAGGACTCAGAGAAAATTGAGCACTAGTTGAAGAGTGGTGCACACCCACAGTACTGAGAAGACCCTGAGCAATGGTGGAACTGGTAAGGTTAAGAAAGAACCCAGAAAACATTGGTGAATGTTGAAATACCGATGAACACACACAGGAGCCAGAGAAAGTTGAGGTAAGATTGGCTATGGGAACTTAGCATATGGCACAGAGGTGACTGAGCACTGCTGTGTGAGGGGAGCTCAGACAGAGGTTCCATAATGTTCTGAGCACACTTGAATGAGTGGCACTAACCCAGTGGACACAGAGGAAGCAGAGTTTTGAAGGGTAAAGAGCACTCCAAAACAATATTGAGGAAAAACTTAACACTTCTGTGAATGGCACTTACCATAGGATTCATATGACTTTGAGAAATGGTGTGTGAAGGGAAATTAAGAAAAGGACACAGAGAAGACTGAGCACTGTCAGGAGAGTTGTGCTCACCCACAGGATCCAGAGGATTGTGAGCTAGGATTCCCTTTGGGAACTTGGAAGAGAACAGAGAGAAACCTGAGCACTCTCAGGTGAGGGGTGCTCAACAATAGGATGAAGAATAAAATATCAAAAATGCTTTTCACATTAACAGGCCACAGGGAGACCTGCACTCCTGGGGGCCTTGCCAGACTGCTATTTTTTCTGGTGACAACTGACAAGGTCTGTCCTTGATCACATTTTCCAGGCTTCCTTAAACTGGGAAGTTTCAAGAAGCATCAAACAGCACACCCAGTGCCCCAAGCCCTGACAGAGCTGGAACCTCAGCTTCCTCACCAGACCAGCCCAAAACCCACCTAAGTTGTCCTCCTGGAACTTCAAGCAACTTTAGCCAGGATGTTCATGGCTGCCTCCCTTTGTCCTTTTGTGCTTATGGGTTTGGGGATTTTTCCTGGTATATTCAATTTTGGTTTTGCACACTTAAATGATACATCTAAATGTGTAAAGGAGGGTTTTGGCTCTCATTCCCTCTTATTCCTCACTGGAAGCTCTGGTTATTCAAGTTACTTAGGGGACTATTCCCTAGTTAGCAGGTTAACTCACCAGCACCCTTGAATAGAAATCTGCTTTCCTAAATAACCCACCTCTCTTACAACAGTGAGAAAGAAAGAAAATTTACATGAGACTGGGCACTGAAGACTTGCACATAAGATCCTAAAGTTGAGACTTTCTGACCAGATGGCCTCAGCTTCTTTCCATGAGTCAAGCATGACTGGTATCTGTTTGTCCTTTCACAGACTTAGCACATTGCTGTTACAAAATACCTGAGGTAAACAACTCACTAAGAGGAAAGGTTTTAGTGGTTTCACTTCATGGTTACCTGATCCTTCTGACCTGTGCCACCAAAACACATCATGATGGGAGTGTGGCAGATGAGGCCTGACCCCCTCATGACAGCTGGGATGCAAAGAGGCAGAAAGGGCCTGATCCACAAGCCCTAGTCTCCTTTCACCAGACCCTACCTCCTAAGTGTTTCACCTCTATCAACAGTGCCACAAACTAGGGACAACCTTCAATACATGGGTCTCTGGGTGCACACTCCTCTGAAACTCAGCAGGGCACAGGTGGCCTCCTGAAGCAGGATGTGTAACTTCAGAGGATCAGGTCTTGTTAGTGAAGAGACAATGGGTTAACAAGACTGCAGTCATCTCTCCCTGCCATTTTGCTGTTGTCACTATTCTGCCCCTGACCCACCCTTTTACAACCTAGATCATTAGCCTGTGAACTTTCTCATCAGTCATTGGTCAGATTATTATTAGTTCACAAAATTCCACTACTTGACCCAGTCCACAGAGTGGAATTTGGAGACAACTGGAAGGGAATGTGTGCAATTGACAGTCCAAGAAGAATGTGTTTTGGGGAGTAACTGTGTGACCTTAATGCTTGATGATCCCTCCCCTATGTTTAAAGTACACCTCTGGGAGGAATTGGTGCTCTCATGAGACAGGCACAAGGAGCACAGACCCAGACATGTGAAACACAGAAAGAGGGATCTCCAGAACCCAGAGTGAGGCTCTTTCCAGGCACAAAGGCTGTCAGTGCAGTGATCTTGGACTATGAGCCTGCAGAGCTGAGCAGTAATGTCACTGCCTGTTGGTCAGTCTTGCTTGTCTTGAAGGAAATAACTGAGGCAGCTGACTGTATGGAGAAGAGCTGATTTCCCTCAGATTTGGCAAGTCTAAGCCATGGAACCTGCCTCAGGTCAGTTCTGGTGAGGGTCTCATGATCTGCCAAGGAGCACTACAACAGCAGGGTGTGTGAAGCAAGCATCCCATCTCCAGGTGAAGTAGACAGGCTCTGGTGTCTCAATCACAGTCCTCACTGACCACTACCCTTTGTTCCAGAGCACCCCCTTCCTTAGTTTGCTTCACTGACACCAAACAGCCCACTAGACCAAGTTTCAAAGATACCCAACATCTACCCTGTGCAACCCTACAGAGCAAGCCTTCACTCACAGTGGAACCCACTGGTCATTACAACCACATTCAAACCACGGCATACTACCTTTGAACCCCAGCAGCCAAAAAGAACTAAAAGCCCTCCTATCCTTTCTTCCATTCTTAGGGTCCAGGAAAATGAGCAGTGGGGATTTAACATTCTGATGGAGGGAGAACATGCTGAATGGTCATACCCAAATGACCACCTCTTCCTCTTTGCTGGACACAGAATATAAATGCCTACAATTCTGCTTGTGTTATAAAATTCTTGTGATTCTATCCCAGTTATTGATTCTTGCTTTTATTTCTTGTGCTATGGGAGTCCTGTTGAGGAAGTCTGGTCCTAAGCCAACATGTTGAAGATCTTGACCTACTTTTTCTTCTATAATCTGCAGGGTCTCTGGTCTGATTCCAAGGTCCTTAGTCCATTTTGAGTTTAGTTTCATGCACGATGAGAGATATGGGTTTAGTTTCATTCTGTTGCACAGGGATTTCCAATTCTCCCAGTACCATTGCTGGTGGGGCTGCAAATTAGTGCAACCTCTCTGGAAAGCATTGTGGAGATTCCTTAGAAAACTTGGAATGGAACCACCATTTGACCCAGCTATCCCACTCCTTGGCCTATACCCAAAGGACTTAAAATCAGCATACTACAGATATACAGCCACATCAATGTTCATAGCTGCTCACTTCACAATAGCCAGATTGTGGAACCAACCTAGATGTCCCTTCAAGTGATGAATGGATAAAGAAACTGTGGTATATATATACAATGGAATATTACTCAGCCATAAAGAATGATAAAATTATGGCATTTGCAGGCCAATGGATGAAATTGGAGAATAACATGCTAAGTGAGATAAGCCAATCTCTAAAAACCAAAGGATGAATGATCTCGCTGATAAGTGGATGATGACACATAATGGGGGGTGGGAGGGCATTACTGTTAGGGTTAGTGTTAGGGTTAGGGAGGGTGGCAAGAATGGAGGAAGGAAGAACTGTATAGAGGGAAAAGAGGGGTGGGAATGGTGGGGGGAAGGGAAAAAATAACAGAATATATCAAACATTACCCTATGTAAATTTATGATTACACAAATGGTACACATTTACTCCATGTACAAACAGAGAAACAACATGTATCCTATTTGTTTACAATAAAAAAAATCTTGTGATTCCCCCTGGAGCCTAGTTTAAGGCAGCATACTGTCAACATTTTCTTTTATGTCTCCAAAGTCCAGAGGCTACCCACAACTTATCCCTCTCCAGTACTCTCCCTCTAGGCCTGACAGACAGTTCTGCTCTTTTGTGTCTGTCCATCAAGCTTCCATTGACTGTTTCATGACCATAATCCAGGTCTTGAGATATGAATGACTCTTTGGTCACCCAGGGATTCTGCCTGCCCCTATCTCATTCTCCCTTGTCCCTCTTGTGACCAGAGGCATTCCTAGCAGGAGATCACACTGTGGAGTTACTCCAGTGTCTGTTTCTACTGCAGCAGCCAGTGAGTGGAGACTGCCTAGGAGTGTCCACCTTAGGGGCTGCTGCCTTCTGTCCAGTGCCTGAATCAGGGCTCTAGGCAGCAACCTCTAGCTCCAGTCAGGGAACCTATTTGCATTGCCAGGCTACAGTGAGGTTTCCCAAGTATGCCTGCATCCACCAGGCCTGTCCAAGGCCTGGGCTCCATGCCTCTACTGTCACAGGTCCCTAAGACCATCCCAGAATCCTCCACACACCTATGGGCTCAGCATCCTCTTTGTTTGGCAGCACTGTCACAAGTTCAGCTCCAGAAGGTTCCTCCCTATATATATTTTTATTCAATTTATTTAATTAATTGATTCATACTGAACAATTTAACTCAGGAATCTTTACCTCTGAGTGACTACCATATTTTTATTTTATTTTGACACAAGGTCTGGAAGTTCCAAAAGTACCCTCAAACTTGCATCTGCCTGCCTCAGCCTTCCTGAGGTCAGGGGTGACAGGCCTGTGCCACCTTCCCAGTGATGGCTTTTTAGAAAATTCTCAGTCTCTCATCCTGACCTAGAGGTCATAGCTTGGTCAAACATGAAGGTCTCTTCAACTCCTCTTATTTGTCAATTCAAATTATATGAAATAAACATTATTAAAGATAAAGCCACCACTAGTCTTGGTGACACCACCCTGGTCTACAGGTTTCCTTCCTGAACCATAAGTGTCTTGCATAGGAAGAGGGTCTCCCAAGTAAGTTGCTCCCTTTGGGATGCTGCAGAGACTCTCTGAACACCTGCCAGGCATCAACACTACTGTGGGGCAAGAGGCTCATTGCAGGCATCAAGGGATGTAGATAGGGTGGCCTGTGCCCCTCCCTGGGCACCAAACTCAGAAGGGTATGCACTTGTGTCAACCTGCTCCTGAGGTTCCTCCTCCTGGCCATGATGCTTATTCCAGCACCAGGGAGGCTGAGTCAAAAAGATCCCAAATTCAGGCCAGCCTTACTTTCTATATGAAATTCTGGTAGTAATTGAGCATTTTAAAAAGTGCATATCTTTTAGGACACCAATGGTTAATGAATAAAAGACTAATTGAAACAACATTGATCATGGAGTGTGTCACTATAATCTGAGTAATGAATATATGGGAGTTCAGTAAATTACTTGCCAGACTTTTGTGTATGTTTGAAGTTTTACTTTGATAATTTAATATTTGATCACAATGTTTCCTTTTTTGGGTGATTTTTTTAAAGATCAGGTTTTTCTAACACTGATAATTTGCAACATATTTCTTTTCAGTTTTCCTTTTAAAATAGGTAATACAAGTAGCAAATTTATGTCTAGAGTTTCCACTATCTTTATTTTAAGCAGGGGTGGTGGGGAGTTGAACCAAGGTCTCACATATGCTAGGCAAGTGCTCTGCCACTGAACTGCTACTCAAAATATGTTTCATTCTGAGACAAGGTGTCACTACATTGCCCAGATTGGCCTTAAATTTGTGATGCTCCTGCCTCCACTTTGTGAGTGGACTGGAATCACAGGTGTGTGCTACCATGTCTGGCCCATGATTCTCTACATCGCATGGATGTACTGTCTCTTAATAATTTTATGCATAATCAAAAACATTGTACTGCCCATAAATGTTATGATGATCTAATAGACACACACAGTGGGAAAGTAGTGAGTAAAGACAGAGGTCATGGGGAGCTGGGATATGAATGTGCAAAAGACATCTTAATATGCCCCAGCAGAGTGGGAGGAGGCTCAGACTAATTTTCAGTCAAGTAGGGGTTTGCTTTCACTAGTGGATAAGTGGGCTGTAAACACTCAGCACCCCAGTAGCTTTTAATGAGAAGGCAGTACAACACAGGTGAGCATAAATCCACCATATATTAGTTCAGCCAGGGCTGGATGTGGTCTTGATGTGTGTCAGAGTTTACACACTTAACGCTCCATCTAATGGGCACTGTTGAATTTTAAATAACACATGTGGACCTTGAGTAAAGTGTTCTCTGTGTAAATCTTGCTGTTTTGTCCTTGCCTTCTTCAAGGGTACATGGAACTATGACTAACCTTTGAATGACCCCTAGGAATGTGACCCTCAAAGTGATCAGATCATCATGGTTGATGGTCTTGTTTTGAACACCTGACCAATGGAATGGGTCATTGCAGCCTATCAGGACTGCCATGTATGTACATTAGCATGCTTGTTGTGTGTATAGCTTCATCAATGAGAGTCTATATTTTATCAACCCTGAGTGTGATGTACCATGATGCCTCTATGTGACTGCCTCTCAGTAAAAGCATCAGACAAACACACTTGGCCCATTTTATCTGGGCACATATCCAGTTTTCTGCTGAAAAGAAGCATGTCCTTTGTGTCCTCAGATGGGGAATGGTCAGCAGGCTGTGCTCCACTTCTCTGGAGTTCTCCTGAGATATGTCTTTTCCTGATGCTCTTTGTCTATTTTTCCTTTCTAGGAAAACAAATCCATAAATAAATAAATAAACAAATGTCTTTGAGAATATGAGAAAGAAAGCACCTGCTGAGAAGTGAGAGACAATTTCCTGCACCTTGCCACAAAGATGTAAATAGAGCACATCTAGTCATTCTGGAAGGTTCCAGAAGGGGCAAGGAGGGTAAGGGGGAATCCATAACTATATTCAGGGAGAAGTGAGCACCAGTGTGTGATGGGCCCTCACCACACAACTCAGATGACATTCAGCAATAGTGAGAGAAGGGAGATTAAGTCAAGGACATAGAGAAGACTTAGCACTGTCAAGAGAAATGCTCTCACAAACAGGACACAGAGAAGACTAAGAACTATCAGGTGGAAGGTCCTCACCCACAGTACTCAGAGGAGTCTGAGCAAGAATTGCCTTAGGGAAGACAGAACAAGACAGAAAGAAGACTGAGCAGTATTAGGTTAGGGTGCTCACCCAAAGGACCCAGAGAAGAATGATCAAGGAATGATTAGGGAACTCAGAAAAAAAGAAACACAGAAAACAGCACTATTAGTTGAGGAGCACTCACCCACAGGACCCAAATGGGACTGGGGAATGACAGTTTAGGCAAACATAACAGCATAACAAAGAAGGCTGAGCCATGTCAGGAGAGGGGCTATAAATAAGAGGTCCCAGTGGAATCGGAGAACTAGTGCATGGGGGACAATCTCCCACATGACTCATAGTACCCTGAGCAATGTTGCATAAAGGGAGATTTAGGGAAGGACCCAGAGAAGACTGAGCACTGATGGAAGAGGGTTTCTCACACATAGAACACAGAAGACCCTGAGAAATTATGGGGGGTGAAGATTAGGGCAGGAAGAAGAGAAGCTGGATCAATGTTTGGTGAGGTGTGCTCTAACCCAGGATCCAGAGGAGCCAGACTTTTTGTACAAGTGGAGTGCATCAAGATGATTCACTGGCTTTGTATCCTTATCAAGAGAGTGCCACAGGATATGGTCTCAGTTATGTCAGGGGTGGTGTGACAGTGCTGAATTTTCAAATGTCTGGGGAAGTCCTCCATGATGATGGAAAATTATCCATGACTACATTTCATGATGTCCCTTGAAGGGAAGCCTGACTCAAGTTCCTAGAAAGTTTACTCTCTTGTCAAAAGAGAGTAACCAGTGACATATCAGAGAAGAGCTGGAAAATACTTAAATATATGCTTTCCATCCACTCTTCAGAAAAATGTCAGAAAAACTGGTGGAGCTACATCACCATAAGATCTCAGCAAATTGAGGAATGATGTTGAAATGGTAGACAATGAATAGTGGAAAAAGATTCTCAGTGCTGTGGAAATTGATATCCATTAAAATTGTCTAGAGTTTTCAGGCACTGGAGAAGAGACTCTCTGCATGGTAGTACCAAAGTTCTATTGAGGTTGTAGGAAGGAAGTATTCATATTTCTCCAAGTTTCCACTCTAGTCTTTGAAATGACACACAGATAAGGACTGAGATGGTGCACTGATGTTAGCCAGAATGGGATTCACCCAAAGACTTAACTAAAAGTGACAAGTTGCCTGGGTCTCAGTGAAAAGTGAGCACAGATGGTGAAAGTGTGTCCTCCCACATTACCCAATGAGGACTGACGACTGTTGGGAGATGGTGCTCAACCACAGGACCCAGAAGAGTGGAGTGTAGGAGTGGAGTGTAGGAGTGGAGATTAAATACAGGACCCAGATAAGACTGTGTGATATTGTGAGAGGGGTACTCACTGACAGGATGCAGAAGACCATGAGTGATGTTGAGGCAGGTGAAGTTAAGACAGAAACAAGAAAAAGTTGAGCAATGTTACACTATATATGATCACACTCATGAGCCAGAGGAGTATGAAATAAGTTTGGGTCAGAGCTTAGCAAATGACACAGAGGAGACTGAGCACTGTTGGGTGAAAGGTGCTCACCCAGAGGTCCAAGAGTTTACTGGACACTGCTGGATGAGGGATGCTCACACAGAGGACACAAAGGACACAGGTACTGGGGAGTATGGGGAACTCCAAAACAATATTCAGGGAAAAATGAGCACCTGTGTGTGAGCGGCCCTCATCACAGGATTTAGATGACACTATAAGATGAATCTGAGTATTGGTGTTTTAAGTGACATTGAGGACAGAACCTAGAGAACACTGAGTACTAGAAGGAAAGGGGCACTCCAACACAGAAAATAGAGAAGTCTGAACAAGGTTTCTCTTGGAGAAACTGAAAAAGGACAGAGATAAGATTGAGCACTCTAAGGTAAGGGGAGCTCACAGAAAGGAATAAAAAAAGAAGAATGAGGAAGGAATGCATAGGGAAAGTAGAAAAAAGAAACAGAGGAGACTGAGCACTGTTAGGTGAGGGACACTCACTCACAGAACCAAAGGAGACTGAATAAGTACAGATCAGGCAAATTTAGCAGCTTAGAAAATGAATACTTAGCCATGTTAGAAGATGGCTTATCACCAAGAGTATCCAGGGGAAGCAGAGCACTAGTAAGTGAGGGTGCGCACCCCCAGGACTCAGAGTATACTAGGCAAAGGTGGTTGAGGGGAGATTTAGGGTAGGACTCAGAGAAGACTGAGTACTAGAGGGAGAGGTGCACTCACAAAGAGGACTCTGTGAACCTTGAGCAATGGTGGTTGAGAGGTTTAGGACAGAACCCAGAAAAGACAGAGCAAAGACAGATGAGTTGTTCTTTAGTACAAGATCCAGAGGAGGTGAAGGTCTTTTTCAGGATAGTTTCTCACCTACAGATCTCAGAGTTTTTATAATCTTTTTGATAGTGTTCCTTGGGACAAAGTTTAAATGACTTTGGTATGGTGGAAATGGTACCATTTCAAAAGTCTGAGGAATTCCTGAATGATGATGGAAAATTATCCTTGGCCACATTTACCCTTTGCCTTGAATATGTGCATTGTGCCTGACTCAAAGTTTCTAGGACATTTCCTTTCTTGTCAATAGAACAGCCAGTGACATATCAGAGCAGATTCAGAAAATACTTAAATAGGTTCTTTCCATTCACTGTTCAGAATGATGTCAGAAATCATGCTCATGCTACATTACCCATAAGAACTCACTCACTTGAGCAAAGGTGTGGAAATGGTGGATGGTGTGTGGTTCAATGAATTCCTCAGTGCTGTGGAAATTGACATGATTAAAACCATCTTGGGTTTTCAGGCAAGTAAAGAGCTTGTCTGCATGGCATCACCAATGCCCTATTGAGGTTTGTGAAAAGAGGATGTATCCACATCTCTCCACGTGTCTTCATTAATATTGGTCTGAACATACTGATAAGGCAAGAGATGGTGTACTGACATTAGCCAATATGGGCCTCACCCAGAGAATTCATTCAGAGAAATGGGTTTCCTAGGGCTCAGTGGAGAGTGATCACTAATATCAGAAATGTGTTCACCCAAATTATCCACAGGGGACTCAGCACTAGTAGGAGAGGTGGACTCACCCAGTGAATTCAGAGGACCCTGAAAAATGGTGTGGGAGATTAGGTTTAGACAGTAACTAGATAAAACAGCACTGGTGGGAGAGGGTGCTCACTCACAGGACTCAGAATACCCTGAGCAATGTTAGGATATATGAGGTGAAGACAGGCTCAGAAAAGACTGAGCAATGTTAGGCTATCCAGGATCACAACCATGATAAAGAGTAGGCTGAGGTAAGATTTGCTATGAGATCTTAGTACATGACACAGGAGACTGAGCCCTGCTGGATGAGGGGTGGTAACCCAGATCTACCAGAGTATATTGAGAACAGCTGGATGAGGGGACCTAATCCAGAGGACACAGAGGAGATAGAGTACTGGAAGAAAAATGGGCACCCCAAAACAATATTCAGGAAAAACTGAGCATCTGTGTTCGAGGGGCGCTCACCAGAAGACTCCTATGACCCTGAGCAATGGTGCATAAAGAAATATTAATGACTGAACTGTGAGAAGCCTGAGCACTGTCAGATGAGGGATGCTTACCCACAGGACCAAGAGGAATCTAAGAAGGATTGCCTTGGAGAAATTGGAACAAGACAGAGAGAAGACTGAGCACTCTAAGGTGAGGGGCACTCACAAGAGGACCCAGGGGAGGAATGAGCAAAGAATGGATAGGGAACTCAAAGGAAAAAGAGGAGATCAATCACTGTTAGGTGAGCAGCGATCAACCAGAGGACACAAAGGAGACTTAGTAAAGACTGGTTAGGCAATTGTAGTAGCTTAAACAAAGAAGACTGAGATATGTTAGGAGAGGGGCTATCATGATGAAGTCCCAGTGGAATCAGAGCACTAATGAGTGAAGAGCACTCAACCAGAGGACTAAAAAGATCCCACACAATGATAATTGAGAGGAGGTTTAGGCAGAACACAGAGAAGACAGGGCAAAGATAGATGAGGAGTGCTTGACTACAGAATCCAGAGGACATGGAGCTCTTTTGGGAGAGGAGTTATCACCTAGAGGTCTCAGGGTTTTAGGAACCTTTCCAAGAGTATCCCTCAGACCAACATATTAGTGATCTCAGCAATGGTGCTAATGGTTCTAGTTCAAAGGTCTGAAGATGTCCCCCATGATGATAGGAAGTTGTGCTTGGTCACATTTCACACTGTCCCTTGAATGTGTGCATTGTGACTGAGTCAGCATTCCAAGGAGGTTTCCTGACTTGTTGATAGATAGCAGTCAGTGACATATCAGAGAAGATTCTGAAAATCCTGAAATATATGCTTTTCATCCACTGGTCAGAAGAATGTTAGAAATCCTGAACATGTCACATAAATCATAAGAGTTCAGACCCTTGAGAAAATGTGTGGAGTTTGTGGATGATGACTGGAGGAATGAGGTCCTCAATACTGTTTGAATTAAAATTCATAAAAATTGTCTTCTGTTTTCAAGTTTTGGTGAGTATCCTGTCTGCATGGAAGCACCAAAAGCCTTTTGAGATTGTTGGAAAGAGGAAGTATCCAAATCTCTCCACTTTTCCACACTCATGCTTGCTGGGATATGCAGGTAAGGCCAGAGATTGTGTACTGATATTAGAAGGAAAGGGGTTCATCCAGAGAATTCACTAATGGATTCAGGTTGCCTAAGCTTCATTGAAGAGTGAGCACTTGTATGTGAAGTGTGAACACCTACAATACCCAGAGAGACCTGACCACTGGTGGAAATGGGGTGCTCACTCACAGAACACTGATGACACTGAGCAATGGTGCATGAAGGAAGTTTAAAAATAGGACCCAGAGAACACTGAGCAGTGTCAGGAAAGGTGTGCTCACCAAAAGGACCCAGAGGAATCTGAGCAAGGATTGCATTAGGAACATGGAACAGGACAGATAGAATACAGTGCACTCTTAAGTGAGGGGTGCTCACCCAAAGGACCCAGAGAAGAATGAGGAAGAAATGGTTAGAGAATGCAGAAAAAAAAAACTGACCAGACTGAGCACTATTAGATGACTCACGCTCACTGACAGGGTAGAGAAGAGACTGAGTAAGGACAGGTTAGGCAAACTTAATGGCTAAAACAAAGAAGACTGAGAAATGTTAGGAGAGGTACAATCATCATCAGGACCAAGTGGAATCTGAGCACTAGTGTGTGGGGGGCACATACCCATAGTACTCAGAGTACCCTGAGCAATGATGGATGAGGGGAGATTCAGTGCAGGACTCAGAGAAGACAGAACTCTGGTTGGGGAGTTGTGCTCACCTATAGGACACAGATGACCCTGAGCAATTGTGGTGGAGGGTTAATTTAGGGATGGACACAGAGAAGATGGAACAAAGTTAGATGAGGTACGCTTGACCACAGGAGCCAGAGGAGTCTGACCTCTGTTGGAAGAGGTTTCCCAACAAGATCCCTCACAGTCTTTAGACCTTTTACAAGAGAAAAAATTTTAACTACTTCATGGGTGGAGGGACACTGGTGATTGTTCAAAGATCTGAAAAACTCCTGCATGAAGATGGTAAATTTTCCATAGCCACATTTCACACTGTCCCTTGAAGGTGTTCATTGTGCCTGGTCCAGAGGTCCTAGGAGGTTTCCCCTCTCATCAAAAGAGAGCAACCAGAGGCATAACAAAGGAGATCCTGAAAATACTGTAATATATGTTTTCCATCCACTGTTCAGAGAGATGTCAGAAATCCTGGGAATGATACATCTCCCAAAAGAACTCTGCTTCTTGAGCAAAGTTGTGGAAATGGTGGATGATGAGTGGTGGAATGAGGTGTTCAGTGCTTTTGTAATTGACATCCACTGAAATTATCTTGGGTTTTTAGGAAATGGTGAGAATTCTCTCTGCAGGGCCTCTTCAAAGATCTATTGAGTTTGTTGGAAAGAGGAAGTGTCCTCATCTCTGCAAGTTTGTACACTCATGTTGGCCTAGAAATGCAGGTAAGATCAGACATGTTGTACTGACATTAGCAGGAAAGGGGATTACCCAGAGAGTTTACTGAGGAAAACAGGTTGCCTAGGGCTCATAGAGGAATGAGCACTGGGAGTTGAAGTGAGTCCATTCACAAATCCAGAGTTGGCTGACCACTGGTGGGTGAGGGACACTCAGACACAGGACTCAGAGGACTTTGTGCAATGTTGGTGGAGGTGAGATTTAGGGCAGGACACAGAGAAGACTGAGCACTGGTGGGAGAGGTGGATTCTCCCAGGGTACTTAGAAGACCATAAACAATGGTGTTTGAGAAGGGTTTTAGGGCAGAACACAGAGAAAACTGAAGCAAGATAGATGAGGTGTCATTGACCACAGGCTCCAGAGGATACAGAGATCTTTTGAGAAAGGGGTTACTCTGCAACAGGTGTCAGAGCTTTTGAATCCTTTTTGAGAATATCCCTTGGGCAATGTCTCAGTATCCTGAGTGATGTTGGAAATGGTGCTATTTAAAGTTCTAAAAAAGTCCTCTATGGTGATGGGAAATCGCACTTGGGCACATTTCACACTGTCCCTTGAAGGTGTGCATTTTCTGACCCAGATGTCCTAGGATGGGTTTTCTCTTGTCAAAAGAGAGTAACCAGTGACATATCAGAGAAGATACTGAAAATACTTAAATATATGCTTTACATCTACTGTTCAGAGAGATGGTAGAAATACTGGGCATGAAAAATCACTCATAAGAGCTCATTTACTTGAACAAATGCATAGAAATTGCTGACTATGAGTGGTAGAACAAGGTCCTCAATACTGTCAGAATTAGTATCCATTAAAATTGTCTTGCATTTTCAGGCATTGATTAAGAACCTGTTTGCCTGGCAGCACTGAAGTTGTACTTAGGTTGTTGGAAAGAGTAAGTATCTACATATTTCTCACTTTCCACATTTGTGTTGGCCTGGAAACACATATAAAGTCAGAGATGGTGTACTGACATTAGCAAGAAAAGGACTCACCCAGAGAGTTCACTAAGGGAATTAGGTTGTTCAGTGCACATTGGAGAATGAGCACTGGTAGATAAAGGTTGTCCACCCATAATACCCAGAGGGAACTGAGCACTAGTGGGAGAGGGGCACTCTCCCAGAAGACACAGGAGACCCTGAGCAATGGTGTGTGAAAGGAGCTTAAACTCAGAACCCAGCAAACACTGAGAACTCCTTCGTGAGGTGTACTCAACCACAGGGCACAGGAGACTGAGTACTGCTGTCCTGAGGACCTGACTCACAGGATCTTTTATGTCTTTATTACTTATATCAATGTAACACTCACTCTTCTCCAAGTTTTCCTTCTTCTGATGTGGAGTTGTTGTTGATCTGTGGCCTCATGGGATCCTCCCTGCCTTCTCTGCTCCCCAGTGTCCTCTCCCAATGAAGATTTGGGAACAGGGTCAAACACTGTGTAGTGCCCTGTCCAGCCTCTCTCCTTAACTCTCACATAGTTTGTGATGTAATAATGGCCTGGCAGAGGGACAGGCACAGCTGTTTTGGCTACCATGGCCTTAGAGACAGTGTGGGGTCTTCAGGACTGTATGTGTCCCCCAGTGTAATCTTTCCTTGGACCTAGTGACCTCTTCCTCCACTGGTTGAAGTCAGAGGTCTGAAGATCCTGGCTGCAGTTTCACTTCTTACCCTGTTTTCTCTGAGTTTAGGAATCTCTGGTTTGGGGCTGCTGTCCCAGACCTCAGAGGTAGGGTCACAATGTGACTGTGTAGACTGGGTAACAGCCTCAGATTCCCATTTAGTTCCTGCTGGAACCATTGGACTCTTTGCCC